>NW_023494805.1:23559161-23816661 GCF_904425465.1 Colossoma macropomum | reverse complement strand
CTCGTGTACCACAAGGCTCAGTGCCGGGTCCTCTTCTCTTTTCTCTTTACACTCACTCTCTTGGTGATGCAATATCCTCTTATGGAACCTTTCTTCCTTCTTCTACCACTGTTATGCTAATGGCAGCCCACCACCTGAAGCTGAATCCTCGCAAGACTGTGCTGCTATAGATCCCATCAATGAGATCCCTGGAACTACAGGTCCTCACTATGATGTTACCATCTCCTTTGGGAACTCCTTGGTCTTTCCTTCTGAGGATACATGAATTTGAGTCTAGATGATCAGATTTAATTCTCACAAAACTAACTCGGTCATGCAGGTTTCTCTTCTACTACACCCAGATGATTTGACTCTTTGTCTTTAGGGAGGCCACCAGGGTGCTTGTTCAGTCATCTTAAGTCTTGACTGCTGCAACTCGCTCCTGGCTGGTCTTTCTTGAAGCTGATCCAGAATGCAGCAGCATGGCTTGTCTTCAATCTTCACTGATGTCACCTCACTGCTGCACTCTCTTCATTGGCTTCCTGTAGCTGCCCACATCAGATTTAAAACCCTAATACTTGCCTATAAAGCCAAGAATAGATCAGCCCCTTCCTGCCTGATGGAAATGGTTCAAACTCGATCTGTACTCGGAGTCTTTTTAGCTACAAATACAGCTTGGCTTGTCCCGCCGTCCTTCAAGACACATGGAAGACAAGCATTCTCTGTCTTGGCATTTAGATGGTGGAATGCATGTCCTCTGGTTGTTCGAACAGCAGAGCCCCTCGCCTCCCTTTCTTTCTAGGTATCAGACTCTTGTTTCGCAGTGTCTTAACTCTAAACTATTTGTTGTAGCTAGGATATATTCTCTGTAAGTCGCTCTGGATAAGAGCATCTGCTAAATGCCATAAATGTAAAAGTAACCTAGAGTGGAGAGCAAGTGCATTTCTAGTGAAAATCTAGTCCTCATTGTTCCCTCTACCCTTTGTCCTGTAAGTGGTGCAAGGATCTAAACATTGGCCCTATCATAAGGAGATTGTGAGTTCGATTTCCAGTCATCTGTGTAATTGGCCTCTCTTACTGGGTGGCTATGATGGCCCTGCCTCTTCCCCCATGATTCAGTGTGATGCAAGCCAACTTGAGCATCTGCTAGCTGACATAACAAAATTGGCAATTAGTATTCTCTTGCATTGAGCTGTCTAAAGAGGCCGTGGCTGGCTTTTACGGGTCTCGGAGGAAGCACATGCTAGCCTTAGCTAGCTAGGATGAAGGGTGAAGCTAGCTACGGCGATCCTCCTGCGGACCACAGTGGATAGAGGATTTATCATAAAAGAAGAAGTTTACAAGTGAGCTAACAGAATTGCTTGGATATAATAGAAGAAAAATCAATGAGATAAACCAGTTACTGATGTTTAAAATTGAATGAACCATATTAAACAGAAAGACAGATCCTTTTCACCCACTGTATTCTCTTAGACAATATTGAGCCTTATAAAATAGTTAATAATCAATGGGAAGATCCAGCCCATGTGTTGCCGCAGTGGTAGGGTTAAAAATCAATGAGAGACACATATTGACAATACAGGAATTAAAAACCTGGATCATTTGTTTTCAAATGACAATACGTCTATCGATAGAAACAGCGTAAGATACACGTTTTCCAGGTTAATCTAAAACAATTTACAAATTTAATCAATGCAAATCATTTTTAAAGCACACTGATCGAGAAACAGGCACTTTGTAGAAAGAAAGTGAAAATGTAGAGAGAGAGGGGGGAGAAAATCTGAGACAGGTTCATTTCTGAGCAGGATTTAGGAGGAAGCGCGGCTCTTTCCTTCAGAGTGACTGAGAGAGATGGAGTGAGAGAAAGATGGTGAGAAACTGCAATTTCACCAGAATAACTCCACTTCGATGCATTTCATTGTAGGGGTGCCAGGCAAAGGTGTCAAGGCAGCGACAAGGAACACTGCTGTTAATGATAAATGTGGCGGAAGTTGCTCTGAAGTGGGAGCATCCAACGATTCCAAAAGCTCGAGCTATTTTGGAGCGAGGCAATCTGAATCAGTTGTTTGAGACTGTGGGTGTCGCAGTCGATCAATTATGTTCCCGCATTGCAGCCTCGCAGCATTCCTATGAGGGCAAGCATCATTTCCATATCTGCTCAACATCCTGGCATCAGCCAGCCTCCATAGTGATCAGACAAGCACTGGATTGGTAGGAGTTCAATTTCAGGTATGTAACAGACATCAGTTTGGGTGTCACCATCACGGAGGCCGGGTCAGTATTACGTTTAAGAGAAGGATGATGGTCTGTAGGTAGTTCTGCATGTTTTACTGATTAGACCTCCTCTCCTCTCCTCTCCTCTCCATCTTCACCATCTGCAAATCCTGTGCTTCAATACTGTTTTTAACATGACTTCATTGACATCAGAAGTGCATCACCACTACATTACACAAATGGCCACCTGAAGCACAAGGGTAGGAGGGGTCAATGAGGTACAGATTTTTTCAAAAGGAAAGGACATGCCCCCAGCTCTTGGTTAGCCTCAGTGAGCTACTGGGGGTACAGTGTGGGCATTACCCACTCAAAAGAGTTGTCTGCCCACCCACACTCAAAAAAATGATTTATGGTCCTCATAAACAGAAAGCATATATAAATATAATACTGTTCAATTAAAGTCATTAGGCACAACTGAATTTAAATACATTTAAACCTGTTTAGATCTAACTGTGTAAAATCTATTTAGATTTTTAAAATAAATTCCATTAGAAGGCAGGGCACATGTGCAGCAGTAAGAGGCAACACATCATCAACCATGAACTTGCTTCAGTTCACATGGCGGATATTAAATGGCTAAGCTACAATCTCCTGTCATCCCTTGTTATACAGTGCATCAGCAACAGATCAGTGATGTCTATAAACTTAATTTGTGTTTTTGTCTTTCTGCGACCACATATTAAACCACTGGTGATATTCACTGTTACAAATGGATTACAGTATATTTCTTATGTAAATACACATGTGGATTAATTTATGTAGTTACACAAGTATATCTTGACAGTTGCAACAGCATATTTCTCGTATGTAAATATACTTGTGTAATAGGGCAAGGGTGATTACATTTGTATTAACAGCATGACTTTTCTGATTGTAACAGGAAGTGTCTAAGTACCTACATTATGAGAGCATTTACTCTGCATCTGTGCAAGAAATGCAAACTAAACCATAGCAACAGCACATATGTTCAAATGTTAATTTAATGTAATTAATTAAAATATGTGTTGTAATATACTACCCCAATGGCAACATCTGGATTATCTGTAATTGCAATGTACCTGTAATTGCAATGGTAACAGAACTGTTACCATTACTAAAATATCATTAAAAAAACATATGTTTTAGTGTGTACATTGCGACTACATAGAATCTATCCACTTATTTTAACTTATTTTGTGACATGTATGTAACATGGTAACCAGATCAAATGGATTAATCTGAAATTTCACAGTACCTACATTAAGATCAGTCTTTTAAAGACAAGCGGACATTTGCTGTGGTCAATTTCATAAGACTAACACATCACAGAATGGTTTAAAGCCAGAACTTTGGTTAGGTTACCGCGTCACATCACAAGAATACTACTACAGCTAGCTAAATGTTAGCTAATATGGCATTTTTCTTTGCCGATGCAGAATAAGTTCTATGTATGTAATTACACAACTCCTGAAAAAAGCAGCAATTAAAACAAAGGTGATTATCCTCATCCTACTATACCTGTGTAATGGCATAAGAGAAATGATGTTACAACTATCAAGACACACTTGTTTAATTACATGAGTAAAAAGTGAAGTTACACACATGAATTTTTACGCAAGCTATACTACTGTAATCCACCTGTAATTTTAAATACATTACCAGTAGTTACCTTATAGTTGCATGTATTGTTATTGTATAGCCACTTAAAACATTGGAAATCTAAAATGCCATGGTCTAAATGAAATAGCAGCAGGATTACAAACTGAGAAGAAAAAAAAAACAAAACAAAACTGAGTAGGTTTTAATATCTATTGAACTCAAATTCCTTATTTTCTGACACACTGTTTCAGAGTTTAGGAGCTATAAAAGAAAAAAATATTTATAGGTGCTGGCAGCCAGGTGTTGGAGCTGCAATTAACCTCTTTTTTTCATCTGAGTGTAGTTGCCCACCTTACATGTCCAAATGGCTACCCAAGAGTGGAACACCACTGGTAACACTGCTGGTGAGCTAATTAGCCAGCTAGACAAGTTTTGTTATGCACTCATTTTTTTGAGAAGTTCTAGTGCATTGTGCATGAACTTGTGAACTTGTGAACATGTGAATAATTTGTTTGGCTTAAGCTTCAGGTTTTAAATGAGAAGTGTGGTTTTGTTGTTGCTAGCTGTGTAGTCCTTAATTTAGTTACTTAGCAGACTAAAGTAACAGATTTAAATCATGAATCAAGTATAAAAGGTGGAGTAGTTTTTCTAGTTTGCTAATCGCAATGATTTCTGGCCAAGTTCTCCTGCTGAAGTCTACATTTATGTCAGCTGGATCCCTCACTGCTCCAACAAACTTCACTCGAGCTAATTCGTAATGGAACAGCACGTAAGAGGGCATCAAGAATCCCCGCAAACGGGAAATGGAGAGGGCAATCAACAAGGGTGAATTAAGAACAGTCCTGCTGACACACACAGTGAGACTGACACACCTTTAATGGTCAGGCTAGTAACTTTTTCAATCTCAAACATACAAAAGATGCACTTGTTTCAAATGCTTATGATGATGTGCATTAATACTAAGTGTATTATATTGCGATAGAAAAAAATCTGTCCGTTCAGCATTTTTGCTGACAATCTTGCTGATGTATTCATACATGTGATACATATTTATGCATCATGTATGTATAATGTATTATTCATGCCTTTTTATGTGCATTTCAAAGATCTCATACAGAGCCTGTCAATATAGGTACTGCTAATGGGCATACTTTGTCAATAATCCCCAGGAAGCTTATAGATAAAACGTACCCTTTGAAAAAATCGGCTAGCACTAGAAATATATTCCACAGTTGGAAAACAAGCACTTATTGATACAGGTTGTGCCTAATCTGTTTTCCGCGTGAACATTTATGAATATGCATGCATATGTTAATGCATTATACCATGCCATATGTAGATGTAATCACTGTAAGCGTCACTAATAGTTTTACAATAACCATGTAGGAAGGGAAAGGAAAGAAAAGAAAGGAAATTAAGTCTTAAACTTTGTGCCCTTTCCATGACTCAACATGGCACTGAAAGGCTCTCCAGATTTCTGGACTGTGTCTCTAACGCCCCCCTAGCCACTGCTATTTATATCCCACCATGTTCTCTTCCTATTTCCCTGAGCCTCCATTCAGTCCCAGAGGAGAAGGAGAAGACGTTCATGCTTGTCACACACACACACACACACAGGCCTTGAGAGATGCATGTGTGCTCAAGACGTACAGCCCTTTGAAATATACATGGGGTTGTATATTGACTCGCAGCAATGGGAGGCTTTAAGAAATCTGGACATTTGAGCATCCTGGATCTTGTGACTGACTCACTTTGAACCCTGTCTCAGGTAACGTGCCATGATATATGCATGATATGTATGAGTTCACACAGGCAGTGTGGAAGCATTGGCCATTAGGTCATGTACAGTGGGGTCCAAAAGTCTGAGACCACTGTTAAAAAGGCTTCTCTTTTGCATTTCTTTCTATTTTATTACAATGTTTTAAATTACAAATTGTATTTGACTGTTTACATGAATTTCAGAGTTTCTTAGTATTTGGGATGTCACTTTTTTGCTTTAATGACAGCACATGCTCAACCTGGCATGGGCTTTATGTTTGTGCTAAAGCTTTTGATCAGTATATAAAATCTTAGATTCATTTGAATGTGTTGCAATGGAAGGAATAAGAAAAAAAAAAAAAAGCTGAACTTTTTGTCCCAAGGCCTTAATGGTCAATTTTACAAACTTGCTTCAATTTGAATAGTGACCTAGAAATAGTGCATGGCAGAGTTTGAATATTTCTCCTTCATTTGAATTATCATAACTTTTTTTTTCAATTTTGAAGATTCAATTGTTCATTTTAAGTTTTAAATGAAATGTGGTCTTAGACCTTTGGACTCCACTAAACACGAAAATGCATTCATCATGTGGTGTGTTTGGGTGAAAATGTCTTAGCTTTTAGCCACCATTAGTAAATGAGTCACTGTTGTGTTCACACAGGGAGAATATAGGAGTCATAATCTCGTACCTAACAGCTCCTCCGTAATGCCAGATCTCGCATCATATGTGCTACACAGATGGAGTGGGGAAGAGCGAGCGTGATAAAAGGAAAGAAACAGAGAGAGAGAGAGAGAGATAGAGAGAGAGAGAGAGAGAGAGAGAGACAGAGAGAGTGTGTGAATTAAAGGCTGCTCTACGAACGTCAGTGTAGCAAAATCACACCATCGCCACCACCACATGGGATCCACTAAGATTGGTGGGTAATACACCTACTCTCAGTACGCTGACGTTCAAGGGAGAATGATGATTATGATTTTGATTCACCTATTAATCACGTCATTGGTCGTATGAGCAAAAGCATGGTTAGACAGAGGTTGGACCAGATATCAACCCCCACCCCCCCCGACTAGCATCAACAACAGTTAATCCACACACTGTATACTTGAGCTAAGAAATTCATTATTGTTTTATGGTGTTTCGTGTTTTTGTTTTATAGCAGTCAGTCACTGCAGCATACAATGCTTTCCAGATAACTCACAGTGTGTTTAATCCGCTCCCAGAATCCTATAATACTTTGTCACTGTTTGCAGAGAGCAGCTTGATTGGTTACATTTAAATTGGAGCAATATTAAACCCATCAATCAAAAAACAGGTCAAGTTTATTTTTATTGTGACATTAATTGTAATACAGGTAGACCCCACAGGCCTATGAGATATGTTACACATTTATATTTTCACCCAACAGAATGGGGCCTAATAAATGCATACCAAGAATACAAAATAGTCATGTGGAGGTCTCGTTGACAAAAGTGGTTCTTTTATGGTGTCTGTTTTGGCATGTTATTCTGAAGAGCATATGCATGAATTGGATACAATGATGGGCTAACAATGGGTAATGATAGGCTATGTCTTTAGCCCATGTGTATATAAAAAACATACAAAATGGGTTGGGGTGCAGTCCTGTTACCCACCTTCTACCTGCCACACCCCAAAAATCCACAGTGCATGAGCCCAGACCTGTGGGAAAAAAAGACCAATTAAACCATCACTTCATTTGTTGTAAACATGCCTAGATTGGTGCTATTATAGTAGTGAGAGTGAGATTTTCTGGATTAAAAGGTAAAACACTAATAGTGCTTTTGGGGCAGATGGAAAAGGAGGCTGGATTGGTATTAGTGCTAGGAAACCGAATGCATTTATTAGCCTTGACGTCAGGTGTATATCACTTGATTTATACACATTACTGCTGTGGGGATTCTCAATGGTTGTCTGAAATATATATGTAGTGCATGCTGGGTGTTGCAGTGGGAAAACACTGAAGGATGAAGGACACAAAATTGCGAATACTGTTAAACACGGTGCTGTGCTACAGAATATTTCATAACACAACAAATAACATTAAATGCTAATTTTAGGCCAGAATCCTCTTTTAAATGTGAAGGTGCTAAAAACGCTAAGTAAGTGCTAAATAAGTTTTTTGGAGCGACAAAAAAAGCACTACTTTTAGTTCCCTACAGAACTTTTCAAAGACTAAATAACATACAAACACACACACACACACACACACACACGATATATGGTCTATATATGAGACGATCCTCCACATAATGCGAAGATTCTATATCAATCCAAGCCAGGAACCATTTAGAAACTGTTTTTTTTATATTTAGAGTGTTGGAAGAAGGTGGTCAGGTTAAGCAACTAAAGTGTTTATTTTTCTATCTGTCAGTAGAGATGTACAAATGTACAGTTTTTTTTTACAAAGACTCTCATATTATGCCAAAATAGGCCTGCAACAGACTCCTATTATATACTTAGAGTAGCAATTTTAACTGTATTCCTGAGCATCAATCACACATCTAGAGATAAAGCAGAGATCAAATCAGCTTGTACATACATCTACTCAATGCCAACATTTTCTTATGATCTGTCATATCGATGCTGCCTCAGGCATGATGAAATACATGATTTTACTTGTCTTCCATATGTCTCAAGATATATGATAGGATTGATGTTCTTCCATTTCTATCTCACTATCATCTTAATACCTTTATGCATCTACCACATTTCTCTACTCGTCACTTCTCTTTATGCTTTCCTCTGTCTTTCTGGTGTTTATATGTCTCCTATTTTCTTTATCCAACCCCCCTCCCTCCTTCCAACTACCACCTCCCCCACACCTTCACTCCTTCCCTCTCTAACTCACGTTCCCCTCGTTTCTCTCTCTCCTCCTCATCTCTGGTGGTAAATGTATGCAGGGCTCCATGTGGAGAGTTAAACACAATGTACCAGCATCTCCCTGCCTGTACTTCACCCATCCTTCAGACTGAGGCTGATGTCATTATCGTGGCCTGGCTGACAGAATAATAGGATGTGTTACTCTTCTCTCTCCTGACCTAAAATAGCCGCACATTTCCTTAATCTGCAAGTGTCAACCGCTTCCTGCTATTTGCATGTACCGTGCTGTTGTGGTGGAGAGTCAGACACACACTTTTAGATGCTTCTCCCTGTCACAGTGCTGATTGTCACTGATCTATGTCCCATCCACTCTGCATTGCTGAAATGGTCGAGATAGCAGGAAGGTCACTTCTAGCCACAGAGCTCTCCTTGATGGTAGACAGTAAGACCACATAAACTACCCCACAGCCCAGCACAGAACAGCACAAACAACACCTATACACAGCTCAAACTAATCAGTAACAACTCATATACACATTGAAGTCTCTCTTACTGCGAATCCAGAGCACCGCTCTGCATGGCCGTGACTCAATGGTCAGTAATGGGTCGCTACAGTATGTTCTGTTTAATGCATGTCTCTCTAGGTGATTTTGGAGCATTTCTATTGGTCCATTCATGATGAAATGTTGACACGATGTCAAGGACAGCTAGTGTGTATTTTAAAAAATGTTAACCATTGAATGTGTGCTGTAGTTAGGGCATAACATAACATAGAGACACATGCTTTCTCTCTCCCTCTCTCTCTGTTTCTCTCGATCTCTCTCTTTCTGTCATCTTGCTCTCTGTTTCCATCCAGTGACGATGCTTCAAATGGCCTTAGCCTGCCAGCATCAGCGGACAGCTGCACTCACTTTTATACTGACGCTCGTGTGTCAATAAATAAATAAATATTGGTGTGAGAAAATCTGCCTGAGAAAGAGAAAGAGAGAGAGAGAGAGAGTGAGACATAGAGTGAGCAAGTGTGTTCGACTGTGAGAGATAGCAAGCCTCTGTGCATAAAGAACAGTATGGGGCATGTGTGTGTGTGTGTGTGTGTGTCACATTAGACATCTCTGTGTTTCTGTGGAGAGGCGCGTGGGGGGGTGGGGGGTTCTCCCTCACACAGTCTGAAGCCGCTGTCAGAAAGCGAGGAGGGAGGGATGTGAAGAAGAGGTGCAGGGAATGGCCTGGAGACGTTTCTACCCCTCTTCTCTCTCTCTCTCTCTCTCTCTCTCTCTCTCTCTCTCTCTTTTCCGCAGGTGTGAAACTTCAAACATGGCCCCTCTCCTTACTCCCCACTGCACAGAGTGAAGACTGGCCCTGTCAGAATGGAACAGGCTGTAAAACACTACCTTAAGTCCTTACTCTCCTTCTCCACATGCTTCCTGTGATGGAAGAGACATGCAAACTCCCCACACACACATACACACACACACTGACACACTCAGAAACACATGCGCTGCATATGAGATATTTTGGATCTAATTAACTCGCTAAACTCCAAGGAACCATGTGTATTGCCACACTTCAAATTCTCATGCTCCTGACGAAGGCTGAAAGGGATATTTCAGGGAAATAAATAAAGCATGACGTTGATTAGCCAAGATGTGTTTGGTGTCTGGAGTCTGCTTCTGTAGTGGTTAGCCTTGTCTCCTAATCACCAAAAAAGACCTGCTATTGCCTAATACCAGCTTTTGTTATAACTCTAATGTGAGGCTAATTCGAACAGGACTATTACTGAGGGAGCTCCGTGTTTGGTGAATTATAGAACGCAATTCGCTCCAGAATTATTACTTAGCAGTCCTGTAAAAACCACCGACATTGCAGATTAAAATCACAGATCACAGATTGGTAATAACTCAACAGCACCTTCCCAGGTAAAACTTATCCAGGTCTAATAAGGCTTTAGAAACCAAATAAGTAAGTCTGTTCATGATTACTGAACACAGTTTGAGGCAAATGTGAGATGATTTCATTTTGCACTGTGCATGATGCTAATTTGTAATAAGTTGGCTTCCCTTACTTGTAAGTTATATTAGCCTTGTAGCCCCAGTGCAAACCTACAGAAGAAAATTTCAGACAGTGAACATGTCTTAGCTGATTGACCACATTTGGGGTAAACTGTGTAAAACATTCCCAAACCATCACGTTATGATTAAATCCTGAATAAAAAGCCTGGCGTTTAAGAGGTAAAGGTGCACTACACATTTTAAATTCACTGGCATGGTAAGAATCTGCATGCAAAAACCTGATTATCACAAGTGACCCTTATGTGGATGTTTTGGTCATCAGTGAAATCAAACGACATTTAGAGGCTTCAACCTCATGAAAATGACCTAGTCTCTTGAGAAGTGTAGGACGAATGATGTGAGATGATGCTCTGTGGCAAGCTGTGATCAACTTATCATCAACTCATCACCCTCTTTAATCAAAGAAAGGCTGCTCCATTCCTTCATCCTTCTGTCTTGTTATTTTCCGCACATTTCCCCAAAAGCACTGTAATGACGATTCATGTTTCATAATTGGTTATCTTGACATTTTGGGAGCGGACACCTCATTTGTTTCCTTACCGCTGTGAGCCGGCCGGTAATGAAGTTTGTTCTCTTACGATTTTGCAGTTTTCTGCCAAGGAACCATGGGACATTTGCACTAACTTACATGGGTGGCATTATTTTGCGCTACTCATTAAAAATCAAGCTTTCCCCAGCACTGCTGAAATGGGCCTTTATGTGCCAGTGGAAAGCTGGCTTTATAACCATCTGTTAGGGTGTATAGGGAGGAAAAGGCCTTTAGCACCGAGCTAGAAGCAACCTCCTCGACTTAATCATGCAGGGAGACACCGCAACACTGTCTTTAGGAGGACAATAAAGGGCAGTGGCCAGTGCCAAAGAAGACAGATGGATCAGGAGGTACAGTAACACCTGATTCCCTTTTAAATCCTTCCTATGAGAAATCCTCAGACCTGTAAGAACACAAAGCTGGTTAAGATCTTACTGCGAGAGTGGATTGATGCGTCCTCTTCCACGCTCGCTTTCATTAGACACAGTTGCACTAGTGTATAGATTTAACGGTAAGTTCTCCAATTATTCTCTGTCATCTAGCATATTCCACAGTGCTAAATGGTACTATGTAATCGAAAGAAAGATCAGGCATGGAATAGAAGTGCACTCTTAAATGGGAACTGAAAGGAGACGGGGCATTGTAAAGAAAATGAAATTTTATAATGGTAGTGATGGGAACCAGGGCTCACAATGTTTACAGTGCAAAAATAACCACTTTTTTTTACCATGAGACACAATCAGTGATGCCTCACAAGCTTCTAAAGGCCAGCACCAGCTAGCTAGCCAGCTGTTTTCTTTGGGGACTAGTCTGTCTTACAACACCCTGCATGTAATTATATTTTTAAAACAAAGTCATGGCGTTTTCTCTCAAAACTATTGTAAAACAATTTCTCGGGTTTAGGAAATGTTTTTGTAACCATTTTATGTAATAATTTTTTTGGGAAATTATTTTTAGATGAATTAAACACATTGGACGTCTGGTTCCTATCACCACTGCTATGAGCAATTCTGATTTAGTATAATTATATATACAAAACCTTCTATCTCCAATTTTGTCATTTTTCTGTTTTTGACATAATTTGAAAATGCCTGTTAGCCTTTACATTGTGTGTAAATTTCATGATGAATGAACCAGAAGAAAAGGCCCAAAATGACTTGAAAAAAATTCTGGTTCCATTGACTTACATTAAAAGTAAAGTATCTTTTTTCCTTCTCCTGTAAAGTTATCATTTTGGAGATACGACGTTCTGCACTGACAGCATTATCTATATATATATATATATATATATATATATATATATATATATATATATAATCATCAGTCACATGTGCCACATCAAATCTTGAGATAATCTTCAGATATGGTAATCAATATTTTCAGTAAACCTCTTGAATAATGTACAAAAAGTGGCTCAAATAAAAATAGTACCACACTCTAACAACCGCATCTCTGCTTATTATGCATTCATTTTCATTAAAAATAAAAAAATAATAAATAAATAGAAAAGAAGAATAAAATAGCATATTCAAAACACTCCCGTTGTGGCTATTGTTATCAGCGTTAATTATAAGACTGGCTGTCTTCAACAAGGAAACATGGAATTATGGGAAGATAATGATATGTCTGACATGCTGTAGTACTCGTATTCGGAGTCATTACCATTTGTAAAGACGCACGTTTCATAAATAGAAAGGGCCCATCTGCATCATGTGCTGAAGGTTTCCAGGGAGGCAGTTCGAGTCTGCATTATTAATACTCCGTTCTAATAACTGTGCTTTTTAAGCAGGAGCTGCAGCTGAGAAACTTTTCATGCTTTATCCAAAATATGTCAAAACTTTCAGGCAGGTAGAGAGGCCTACGGTTAGAGAGAGGAAAGCAATCTATGCATTGTGTTTGTTTAATCAAAGTTGTAATAATCGTGGCGGTGCCCTCGAGAGCAGGTCACATCAATTAACATGCGGACTGAGAAACAGGATAGAACGCTTGATTGCATGCTTATTCTCTCTGCATACATTTTACAGAAGGTTTACACAAAAACATTTTCCGTCAATTAATTCCGGGGATTATTTAATTTCGACAAATGCGTTACTTTACATTCAGCACTGTGAGCCTGGGATCACTCAAATATTTAGAGAAATCGTGGTGATAATTATCTCTGTCATTCTGATGTGTGTCTTATTTTAATTCCATCAATGGCTACGATCCCGAATATTCGTTAATATGTGACACAGCGTAGGGATAATTATACTGTCATCCTTGACACTGGCCCCCAAAAAAAGAAACGCTTTCATCTGCGGGTTTGGGATTCAGCACAAACACAGAACACGGGCTCAGAAGCCAAGTTGCTTGACTAATATCAGAGACACATGAAAAGATTTGCGACGGCATAGATTTTCCGGAGTTACACGCCTTACGGGCAAAATCCTTTGTATGGTGGTGCTGTCGCAGCCGATTCGTCTGGATTAAGGCAATCGTGGGGATCGATCTTGGGATTAGGTTTTTGAGGAACGCCATGGAGGAAGGGCTGCCTCCTCAATAAGGGATTTTCACACTGCAGCCCATTGGGATGATTAGTAGTTATTCATCTTTTGTCTCTGTCTGTCTGCCTGTCTGCCTCTCGCTCTGTCTCGCTGTCTCTGCGAGGACTCTTTGCAGCCCTGTTTACTCTGAGAATCCCTCTACTTTTTTCTGGAATTGGGAGCAAGGATTTGTAGATGTCACATGCATTCAAAATGGATATAGAGTTAACCCCTTAAATTCTGGTCCGATCCGTTTACTCCATACCTCAGGACTATATACCTTGAAGTTTCATAGTGGTTACTGAATAATTTATAGTGGTCACTGGATACTAAATCTTAAAGAAATATTCTGGTGGTTTTCAAGCCAATCTTCTTTAATTGCTTCTGTAGCATGCAGTCGATTACCATGAACAATAATTTACCCTGTACTTAGAAAACAGCCAAAAAAAAACCCATTGATTTACAACATATGATGGAAGGCAATGGGCAGCTGCTCCATCTTCACCTTCCCATTAGTTTCTGTTAGTGTTGTTTAATGTCAATGGCAGTTCTTTTACATCGTACAAGGAAATGCATGGAAATTATTCCTTGTGGAAATCAACTGTATATTAGAGAAGCAGCAGAATTTGATAAGGCCAGAGCACTTTAGACTAGAGTTTTCCTTTAATGCCTTAAATGTCTTAAGAGGCCCATGTCATTGAGATTTTCCTCACTATATATATATGTGTATATATATATATATATATATATATATATATATATATATGTGTATATATATATATAAAATAAATTTGTTTGATGTGGTATGTAAACATTGTCAAAGTTTCAAAACATGCTATTCACTCTCCAGGCCAGCCAGGCTGCAAAAAACAGCCCATTTTGAATTCATTGTTTCTGTTATGTAATGAAAACCGACACATTTTCATGTATCCACTTATTTGGTGGAACAGCAATTCAGCCCCACCCGTATATGCTGACGTTATAAGAAGAGTTTCAGCCGTGACTGCCTTTTTGAATCAGCCTACCAGTTGAATCAGAGCAATCAATCAGAATACAGCTCATTTAAATATATCAGTCTTGGAAGACATAGGGAAAAAAGCAGACTGTTATAAGTTACACTATGTACATTTTGGGGATTTGGATTGAGCAGATGAATATGATGATTGCAAGCAGGTTTTAAAGAGTATTCAATGAGAACTCAGTTAATGACTTACTGTCATCATGTCTTTATCAGTTTAATGCTGATTTTGCATTTGAGACCTCAACATAGAGCTGGACCATCTTTTTGAGCCTGTATGTGTGACAATAAAAAGTATGACATGGTCTGAAAAACCCTGTGGCATCTAACCCAATGCCTCCTTCCTATCCCAGTAATTTTAAGGGATAAGGAAAGGATGGAAAATAGTCCTGTAATAAAGAATTATACCTGGTTTTGGTATATAAAACTACACAGATAACATCAATGGTCCTCAGGGGGGAAGTTAAATGCAAGAAAAATTTAGGACCTTTTAAATGGCAGGTCTAAGCTTTTTATTCCTCTTTTATCCCCATGGTATTACCAAAGGACAAGCCTTAGGATGCAAAAGACAAATTAACTGAAGGGTTAAGACGAATAACTGAAAAAAGCCTACAGTTTATGAATGAACATGTAAAATTGAGTTTTGAATGTTTATGGTTTTATGTGAAATCACAGAGGGCCCTGACTTCAGCTCTAACCATAATGCACATTTCTCATTACATGAGATTGCTTCCTAATTACACAAAACAGAGGGAACATGAAGCCTATTGCACCACAGGAGAACATTAACAACAACCACATATATCTGGCAACCTGGAAGCAGGATGAGTCAGTCCATGTGTATGTAGGTGTGTGTATGTGTGTGTATATTTATGTGCGAGAGAGAGGGAGGTGTATGAAGGATGTGAGGTGTGTGTGCTTCTCTGCAGTGTCTCTGTATGCTGTCCCTCTCCTCCCTGTGCTGCTTGTCCTTAGTGTCTGCCAGTGGATCTGAACAAATCACTCAGCTCCTCGCAGGCAGCGTGGCCTGCTGCTTTCTCCTCTTTACCCTGCTGCTGCTCTCTCTCTCTCTCACACTCTTTCTCTCTCTCTCTATCTCTCTCTCTCTCACCTTCTCTCTCTCTCTATCTATCTTTTTCTCTTATCCCCCCTCCCTCCCCCGCACTACCACTCTCACCCTGGGGTGTGATCTGTTGTCCACCCTATTTCCCGCTGACGTTATCGACCCGCCCGGCCCGGGCCTAATTATCAGGCCCAAATCTGCAAAGCATGCTGGGAAGCCATGCGGTGGTTAGCTCGCAGAGGCAGTCGATACGCTACTAAGTGACAAACTGATTAAAATGATTCAGGCTGGGGCTGCTCTGAGAGACGGAGATGAAGATTGTTTGCAAGTAATTTATGTCCAAGAACTGGTAGTTTGAGTTGAAGAAACATTTTTTTTTATTTTGTACATCACTGACTTTTACCAGTATTAACCATAAAAGAAATTAATAAATAAAAATTGATTTAAAAATCGGATATTATTATTATTATTATTAATAATAATAATAATAATAATAATAATAATAATAATACTTAGTCTTTTAATGTAATATAAGTACTATGGCTGTCAATCAAGACAATGAATTGTGATTAATCATATTATTTTGTTTCGTCACTATTAGTCACGTTTGTCTTATTTGCTCAAAATTTGGCTCAATAGAAATTTTCCATTAAATGCATTTTGTTAAAGCTATAAGAGCAAACAAAATAGGCTTCAGCGTTATGATTTCGAATAAAAACTATAAGACCAAATGTATGTGGACATCTGACCATCACACCTGTATGAGCTTGTTGGACATTTGATTCCAAAACTACGTGCATTAATATGAAGTTGGCCATCCTTTGCGGCCATAACAGCCTCCACTCTTCTGGGGCCTTCCACAAGATTTTGGAGCTTATCTGTGGGAATTTGTGTCTATTTAGTCAAAACAGCATTTATGAGATCAGGCAACTGATGTTGGACAAAAAGATCTGGCTCACAATCCACTGTCCAATTCATTCCAAAGGTGTTCAGTGGGGATGAGGTCAAGGCTCTGTGCAGTTTACTGGAGCAACCTGCACATAAACTTGTCAGACCATGTCTTTGTGGACCTCGCTTTATGTACAGGGGTACAGTCACGCTGGAACAGGAAAGGGCCTTCTTCAAACTGTTGCCACAAAGCACATAACAGTACTTACTGTTACTGTTATGCTTTGGCAATATGGTACCTGAGAAAGTCATGCCACTAAGGCTATCTGAGCTAAATACAGAGCAGGAAGACATTCTGCACAGAAGGAGGGGATGAGTTTTCTTGTAGCAAAACGATGAATCGAACAGGGGAAGGGAAGAAAGAGTGGGAGAAAGACAGAAAGAGAGGAAAATGCAAGCAGGAAATCAATTAGCAACTGAGGAGAAAGAAAAGTCAGGCAGACAGAAACATCACAGAAACAGAACATACAGTAAACGAGCTTACCTCCATTCCCTATAGCCCTCTCAGCTTCCCTGGCGTGTAATATAGTTTAAAATTGAGCCAAGGGATAAGTCGCTCCTGCTAAACAAAAGGATAATCTCAAAGTAGAGATGGGGGACTTGATAAGGAAATTCAATCACAGCCTCCCTACATTTAGATCTTTTTTTTTTCTTCTTTTTCAAGAACAGAGCAGAAAGGAAAGGGCTGCCAGCCTGATACGGCCGCCCTGAGGCCTAGTGTCCTTGTGCCCTGTTCAGGTAGGCAGCCAATTAGAGTCTGACCATTAACCTTTAATATATACTGTAAAGAGCTACCATTGTGCTAGCGCTAACGTTATTTCAGCCATGCCACTCACTTTCCGGCTTTCATTAAAACCCTCTAGATTACAAAAAGCTATTCATCCGGACATCTGGTTTAAAACCTGCTATTCACCTTCTCTTTTACCTGCCTGGACATTTTTACAGGACGAGTTCCATTAGAGGGGTAAGCCAGCTTTTTGGATAAAAGAGAGTAACAGTGAAAGATAAAGGTAAAAGCAATGCTAAACACAGCTCGTTTTTGTCAGGCTCAGAGTGCCTTCAAATGCAAAAATGTGGTGAAGCCTTTACATTTGTAACATATTCATTCACAAACAACAGAGAATTTGCCCTTTAAAGCTACACTCTCATTTCAGTATAATAAGCTAATGGCCCTCAGATTAAGGAGTGTGCTTTAAAGCTATAAAGGAGTTGTTGCCCTCCTCAAATTCATGGTCATAGCTGTGGGAAATATCATATTAGTTTGGAGAATAGATAGAGAGAGAGAGTTTGTACAGTATGCTGTCACTGCTAAGGGCTAAAGTAAATGCTTTGAGAATTTGATGACAAGGCTAGAGCACTTTTGGTCAGAGTACAGAGCACAACATTAGTACTTAATTTAGAATGTTTGGAAAAAGAACTGATAAACCAAATGAACGTATGTGAATGAAGAAGAACAGTGTGAATAGAGGAGAACATTTAGAATAGTGTGAATGGAGGACATTCTAGTATAGTCTGAATGGAGAAAATTTCAGGACAGTGTGAACAGAGGATAACATTCCAAAACATGAATTGGCAAAGAACATTCTAGAACACTGTGAATGAGGGAGAATATTCTAAAACATTGTGAAAGGTACAGAACATTTAAGAATAGTTTAAATGGGGAAGAACATCCTAGCGTGATGGAGGAGAACGTTTTAGAACAATGTGAATGGGGCAACATTTTAGAACAGTTATGAATCAGAAGAACATTTTAGAACTGTCTAAATGGAGGAGTACAATCTAGCACAGTGTGAGTAAAGGGGAAGATTCTAGATCTGTGAATAGGGAGAACATTCTAGAACATTATGAATGGCAGAGAACATTCCAGAAGAGCGTGAATAGAGGATAACATTCCAAAACATCATGGATTGGCAAAGAACATTCTAGAACAGTGTGAATGAGGGAGAACATTTCAGAAAGTTGTAAAAGGGACAGAATGTTCTTTAGAATTCTTCTAAAGAAGAATGGCTTTAATGGAGAAGAACATCCTAGAACAGTATGAATGGAGGAGAACATTTTAGGGGAGACATTTTAGAACAGTTGTGAATCAGAAAGAACGTTCTGAACAGTCTAAATGGAGGAGTACATTCTAGCACAGTGTGAGTAAAGGGGAAGATTCTCGAACTGTGAATAGGGAGAACATTCTAGAACATTATAAATTCTAGAATAGTTTGAATGGGGAAGAACACCATAGAGCAAAGTGGATAGTGGGAACATCTAGAACAGTTGTGAATCATAGAGAGAACGTTCTAGAACAGTGTAACTCAATAGACTCGAAGACAATATCCTAGAACAGTGTGAATGGAGGAAGACGTTCTGAAACATTGTGAATGGGGGAACATTCTAAAACAGTATGAATGAGGAGAGCATTTTAGCAAATTGTGAATGAGAGCCAACATGTTAGAAAATTGTGAATGTGAGAGAACATTCTAGAACATTGTGAATGGAGGAGAACATTCTAGAACAGTGTAAATAAAAGAGAACATGTTAGAACTTTGTTAATTGGGGAGAATATTCTAGAGTCATCTAAATGGAGGAGAAGATTTGAGAATAGTGTGAACAGGACAACATTCTAAAACAGTGAGAATAGGGAGAACATTCTAGAACAGTGTGAATGGTATAGAACATTCCAGAACAGTATGAAAGTGAATTCTTTGCATCACCTTGTGTACTGTGGCTCAGAGCTGTATTTCCTCCTCTGAGACCACGCTCGCCTTCCCCACTTAGCTGCAGTCCCAGCAAACCACCAGCAACCTGGAGCGATCTTAAGTGATAAATAGAATAAATTAGGCGCTTGCTTTGTTGTTGCACAGTAGATAAACACAGAGGGAGAAAAATAAAACAAAGCTGTAATATATTTTATAATGAAGTCATAGATTGAAGACTAAAGATTCCATGTTTTAAATTCCAAACACTGAGAAAGGAGTACAGGTTCATACTGATAATACTGAATAGAAACCTGCTTAGAAACATGTTATTGCTGGAGTATCAAAATCTTGCATGACTGAAATGTTAAATGGATGTTTTCATCCATCAGTGTTCTCTCACTACAATACCCACAATGCATTATGTAATACTCTTATTGGGAATCCCTACTACACTCAACAAATCCTGACAGCTAGCCACTTCTAATCTACAGATGAATAATTACATCTGTGTTGCTAGCATTTTTGATTTAGCACTAACCTCAACTGACTACTTGCATCTTTACTACTTTCTCCGTAAAGTGAAAGAAAAACCTCAGACATAAAACTCCTTTGAAATAACCAGCATTGAAAATGGCAGTGGCAGTAAATTGGTCAGAAATATTATCCCCTTAAACGGCCAGGGCCCACTGACAGGCCCAAAGTTTTACTACACACTTAACCTAAGAATAGCTTAGTCAGTTTGCACTGAAGTCCCTGTAGCTACTGAATAATAAGCCTCAGTATGTAATAAGCCTGGGATTTTAAAGGGTCAACAGGCAGATATGTGCTGGCTTTAAGGTGGGCTAAATTTTACCATTAAACCATTTTAATAAGATGTGCAACGATACATATTGTTACAGAAACATGTTAAGATCAGTTGGCTAACTAGTTAGCATGACTTAGCTGCTGACAGTTGGCTTGATAAATGGGTCAAATCAAACAGGACTGCATTTATGATTAAAACATGCTTAAAGATAAATATTAAGGTACACAGGCCATTCTTTGTACTGATTCATTAAAATCTGCTTAAAGACTTTGTGTAAAAGACAATGGGTCCTTTTATCTCACATGACTAGCTCCAGTGTTAGTTTTAGCATTGGCTCATCTGAAGAGGCAGCTTCTGTCACTAAATCTCCGCCTTGTTAGACATGAAGACCTGCCACTTTAACATTAAGTGGCTTAATAATTTCCCCTTGTTTGATTATGTAAACAGCTTTCAAGATCCTTTTTTGTTTGCTTTAAATTGGCCAACATTCATATTTTGTCAATTTACAAACATGTCAGCACTGAACACGTTGCTAAAGCTAATTTATTTTTGAATGAAAAATAGTTTAAGTGCACTCTTAGCTCTGTGCTTTTACATTTTCCTTGGTACTACTGTACTGTTGAATGTTTCAGTCTGCTGGTACGTGTTATTTTTGCTTCCAAGTGGCCTGAACTGAGAGTTTGATTGCTGTAGCAATAATACTTAAAGCCAGAGTTACACTACATGACTTTTACACCAATATCAGCCTTAATTCTCTTTGACTGAGACTGGGCTAGTTGGCTCTAGATAGTTGGGAGAGAAAATTGACTCTCTGAGTATAATCCTGTATTGTATACTGGTCAGCGACTCAATCTGATAGGACTCCTCCAATAGCCGATGGAAAATGAGCACCCAAAAGAAGAAAATACAGCAAGTAAAAAATGAAAAATGGTGAAAAGACATGTGTAAGCAAAGCTTTTTAATTACCTGAGTTCAAGGCGTGAATTCAATTGAAGGCATGAACATCTAAAACTCCCTCACTTAAATATGTTTACTGGTTGAGTCTTTACCATGTCAGCACAAACAGCAGTGGAAGCAGCAGCAGCAGGCTGTTCCAAGTTTATTTATTTGCGTCTCCTAGTACACACGAGTTTATTGAGTTTGGTTTGGTTCCCAAGTCATTTGGTGTGATCACTAATATTTCTGTCACCTAAAAAATCTGCAGAAGCTGGTTGGATAGTGTGAGATACTCAGTTTTCTGTCTGTCTGGACTTTAAAAGTGTATCAAAAGGCTTAAGGGAGATAGGACCCTATTAGAATTTTGCAACCAGTCATTTTTTTTCTTTATTCAAGGAGTAATTCTGAAGAATTAGTCAGCTAGTAAAAAAAGAGCCCATTTTACATATCCTCCTCAAAATGGTTGTAGGCTTTCAAAATTTACTTCTACCTTTAAGATATGTCATCAAAATGGGGACTGCCTAGTCTTTCAACAAGAAATTTCAATCTAGAGACTGCCACAGCACTGCTGTAGGAGGCAAGCATGTATACAGAGGTATGCAAAAGTTTGGACACCCTCGTCAATTTCCAAATTTTGTTGATTTTCCAAGAGAAAATAAGATAACGCCACCTCTGCATAGAACAAACTTTAATATGATTTTCAAATGGGCAATTATTATTTCTTGCTGCATTTTATATTTTGGAGAAAAAATAAAACATAAAATATAGCATGTGCATAAGTATGGACAGCCTTTCAGTCACTACACTAGAAATTTGTAAGGCCTCCGAGCTTGTGTCACTTATTAGATCTTAATTCAACTGAGGTGTACACAATTAAAGAGCTGAAACAATTGACAGTTTAAAACTTCTCAAGATGTTTACACTCAACAGCCATGGGTTCATCAAGTAGCTGACACAGGATCTACAACTAAATATAATTGATTCTTATAAAGCAAAAACAGACAATCACAGGATATCTAAACACCTCCAGCTTACAGTTCCCACTGTCTAAAATGTCTTTAAGAAATTAGAGTTACTGCTCATAGACTGGCCAGGTATGCAAAGCAAAACCTCCACATTTCTGTCAATTGTCAACATTGGAAGTAAGCTAAACAATATCTATAAAGGCCAGAGGCATTTTTGAATCGTGTGGTCTAATGAAACAAAAAATTCAATTTTTGGCTAAAATCACCAAAGGTATGTTTGGAGAAAAAAAGGAGAAGCACTTTTAGAAATTAGCATGCATGGGGGTAGATTTTGTATGCCTTGTGTGGCAGCCAGTGTTGCAGGAAATTTTTGTGAGCACAGAAAGAAGGAAGAATATCAACCAATCCTGGAAGCTAATGTTCCACAGTCGGTGAAGAAACTGAATATGGACAAAAGGCTGGATATTACAACAAGACAATGCTAAACTTTTCAAAATCAATCTTGAACTACTTCTTTGATTAACTTCTACTTGATTAAGGTGTTGGACTGGCCTTCACCATCCCCAGACTTTATGACTGATATCATGAAAATTTGTGGTTAGATATATTGCTGCTATCTCTATCTTCATTTTTGACATAGTCTGAAAATGCCTGGTGCCCTTTACATTGTGTGTAAATTTCATGATGAATGGGCCAAAATGAAAAATCTGGTTCCGTTAACTTACATTAAAAGTAAAGTATGTTTTTTGCTGCTCCTGTCAAGTTACTATTTGAGGATACAAAGTTTTGTTCCGACGGCAGCGATATGCTATGCAAGATAACCTATAAATATGTCTGAACTAGAGGTTTTCTACAAAGAAAAGTGCAGAAAAAACTGTTTGGAGGCTGTGGATGGGTATCCAAACTTATGCACAAGCCAATTTTTATATTTTATTTTTTCAAAAAAAATTTTTTTTTCAAAACATTTTTTCAGAAATGTCATATTTAAGTTCCATACAGATGTGATGCTCACTTCTTTTCACTTAGAAAGTGAACAAAATTTGTAATTTGACCAGTATGCAAACTTTGCATACAACTGTATTACCAACTGACATATTGATGGTTACATTTCGGTTGGAGTTTACGTTACAGCTAGGAAAAGCCTTCTTAGCATTAACGTACATTGACATAACAAGATTTTAATCCAAATATTTTGAACTTTTCTTTTGGCCCATTCATTACGAAATGTTTATGCAACGTAAAGAGCAATGAAAAAATAATGAAAAAATGGAACTAAGAAGTTTTGATAGCAAAGCTATGTTCCTACTTCCAAGTACTGAGGCCTCTATTCATGCTCAAGACATTCCAAGCTGTAAGTATGAAATGTAATCAATACAAGCACACACACACAGAAAAGCCATACAAGCAGCCTCAAGAAATGTTCAGAAGCAGGTGCTACTCAATCTCCTCAACATGAATCAGCAAGTGTGTGTGACACTGGTGACCTTCTGCAAGAAGTGATAATATATCTGTAAAAAACGGCTACATTAGGCTGAGTAATGGATCGGTGGTGTGTGTAATGCGTTTACGAGCTGGTGTGTGCGTGTGTCTGTGATTGACGGTTTTAATAGGGCCATGATGCTTGGCTAATCTTCGTTTTAGAGCACTCATCATCATCATCATCAGTGAACACTCTGCACCCTTAATCATACAACTCTGCTCCCTGTAGAGCACATCCATCAAGTGGAAGTCAAAGAACATGCGCACACGCGCACACACACACACGCTTCTCTGACTCTGTTCTTCCCTTCTTTCTGTCTCTATTTAAACATGTGTGCACACCACACTCTCCATTGTTACTTCTCCTTAGTCATACAGCTGCATGTTTCCTCATTATTCTGTACTGAATCTTTTTTCAGGATCTCATAGTGAAAAATATCATGTGTGGAATCTGAGCTTTCTCTGTGCTACTACTGTGTTTTTTATCACTGTATGAAACAGTGGTCACCAGCCTTCCTGATGTACTTTCCTGAAGTTTTGTTCCAACCTGCATCTAACAAGCTGTACTGCCCCTCAAATAACAATAAGGCATCTGATCCAGCCAGTCAAGAGCTAAATCAATTGAAGAACATGTGCGAGCTCATTCAGAGCACAGTTCAGACTGATAAGTGCTTATCATTGCTTTGTTTAATCAAAGTAACAATAAAAAGGCTAATGGTGTGTGATGACTTTTTCTTATTCATACATTTTCTACTTCAAAAGTGTAGTTTGTGAGACAAACTACATAAAATCTACATTTTTTGGCTTTGTTAGATCACATTCTTTCACGTACCAAACAAATCCAACATGTTTTTGTTTCAGTTTAAAGTGTTAAATGGATATTCCAGTGTTTTTCAACATGGTGTCCAGCTGCTACATCTGTATTGCACTGATACTTATGGCGCACAGTAATTTCAAAGCCTTTCCATATTTAGAAAAAACAGAAAAATGGTAGACTCACTCATATGTAAAACTTCAGATGAAAACGACATTTTGTTGATTTTCTAAGTGACAATAATTTAACACATACTCTACAGAGAACACACTTGTTGAATTTAACATGTTGAAGGGAGAAAAAACATGTGGCCTGGGCACATTTTGTATTGTGTTTTATTTATTCATTCATTAATAAATAGAAAGTGTGCACTGAAAATTTCTAGAAAATGTCATGCCCGAGTTTCTTGTACCAGATGTGTAAACTTGACAAGCCTCATTTCTGAACTGCGATTTTTTGCTCAGATGCGATCTTTCTGTTTGATGGTTTACATTCGGTAAGTGATTCAAATCTGATTCAAATCTGTCATGATGAATGTGTCCTGCACACATCCTAATCAGTAATGTCAAGTGAATCAACCACATGTGTCATGAACAACAAATAAACTAACCAGCAGAAAAAGCCTTTGTCAAGAAGATAATTTGCTCTGAACAGCTCTCAGCTGTTATTATTAGTACGAGACAAAGGTGACAAAGGTGAAAATGCACTGCGTTTGCACCGTTTACTGGCACTAACTTCAGATTAGGTGCTGCTGCCATGACAACACAGAAAGACTCAAATTCTGATTTGAATATTTCATTAAAGTCACAAGGCCATAAATCAGATATTGTATGTGATCCTAGATCAGATATCTGATTCATGGCCATGTGACCTTAATGAAATATTCAAATCAGAATTTGAGTCTTTCTGTGTTGTCATGGCAGCAGCACCTAATCTGAAGTTAGTGCCAGTGTATGTATTTATTTATTTATTTATTTATTTATTTATATATGTATATAAAAGCCTGGTAATGTGAATGTAGCCATAATCAGCAAAATGTAATTTGAATGAGGGTGTTTAAAGTTTTGCTTACAACTGTAATAGAAGCCATTGAGAAGATACTGAATTGTGTAAATAAACGTTTGGAAAAATAAGACTTTAGAGTATGAATTCAGAACTAACTGTTATACTCAAAATACAGGCCTGAGACAGAAATGAAAAAAATATTACCAAAGATATTTTTTACCAAAATATTACCAAAGCTTGTCCAACTTTCAAACACTGGAGCAACACAGAACAACAAAACTTATAAATACAGATAAATTCTTCAGTCAAAACAAGCATATCCAAAGTTGCTGTGGTTGTTTTGACTGAAGAATTAATGAAAGTGTACTACAAAAACATTTGCTTTGATTAAACATTTATTGATGGGATTCAGGACCTGCCTATTAGCTTCTAAGCGAGTTTTGAGTGAATGGGTTTTCTGACCTTTTCTAAGCACAGAAACATATTGAAATCGTTGTCCATGGTAATGGACCATATGCTACAGCTATGGAAACTAGAGCTCATGTTGAAAAACACTGGAGTATTCATTTAACAACTGATGTCTCTAACGCATACAGCACTCCGGGCAGCTTTTTCTCTCAACATATAAACAGCCTCCAAACAGACACAGATATGTATAATCTCTTCCTTTCCAACACACACACACACCAATAAAATGTGCACTACCCCATCACACACACACACACACACACACACACACACACACACAGACTCCCTGTGGATTCTTTTTCTCCCTGTCATCATCCCATAGTACAGACTGAGACTCACACACACACAGCGATGGTGGCCTGCACCATGACCATATGGAGGTCATAACTCAAGTACAGGATTGGCCTATAAACAGTCTAGCTGGACTGAAGTAGAAGGATCCACAGCTAAGCCTCTGCAGCGAGGCACTAAAGCTTGATTTAGAAAGTCCTGCTTTGCACTGTGGCAAGTGTGTATGAGGACAAGGGCTGAGAATGTGCTCAATACTGAGTGATCTAATAATCCACATAATTGAATTGTATGGATTCAATAGTCAACTTATGCCTCAACTGCGATTACTTATTACCCTTTCATCTAAATGGCAGTTTTCTAATTATCTTTATGCGTGTATGTTGCTGAACATTGTCTGTATAGAGCAGGTGCAACATTCCCTCAGGCCAAGAACTCATTACATGGATTCGAAAACGAACGAGCTGAAAATGAACAAACATCAATGTATATCATTTACAGGCTGAGATGATGGTATACTATCATTTAAAAACTTAGAAGCAGTTGCAAAATGAATAATCATTACTATTTTGTCTATAATAATAAAATATAAATAAAGATAAAGAGATAAATAATATTTATTATACATTGCCATTGTCTTTATGCACTACATGCACATATGTGTATCACTGCCATTAGCTAGTGAGCCTACCTTGCTGTTCATGTGAATTGCATGTTGAAACATTGCACCCTGCTGGTTTGGCTGTTCACTAGGCACCAGGGGCTGTATTACAGAAACATCGTAACTCTGAAATCTTATCTTATCTGTGTAATCACTATAACAACTTCAGTTAAGACTGAATTTACCACAGTAGTTATTACAGAACAACAGTTCCTAACTTCATAATCTTATCCTAACCTCAGATAAGGAAACAGTATTAGACAAACATTCAAACTACACACAATTTCCTAAATACTTTCCTAACTTTAGGATAACCCTAGTGGTGTCCTAACTTCAGTTTTAGTCTTGTTTTTAGGCAACTATGACAGGCAGCATAGTTCACTATAAGTATAACTGGCAAGATGATGTTAAATTGATCTTTATTGCAAAACAATGGCTTCAGTTGTGATTTTTTTTTCTAACTCTTCATTTAAAAACTATCCCCTCTTATTACCTGCATGCATTACTACTTGTCTAATAAAACACTGCAATGATGGTGGTGAACAGAGTTGAATGTGTGGCTGTTTATAAGGAGGAATAACATTAGCGCTGTTGGCTAAAACGTTTGGGAAATAGAAACTAAAACTTGGGAGCGGCAATGCGCTGATAAAAAAAAACATTATTTTTAATTACAAGTTTACATTTTAGCTGTGCACATATTGTCAGTTGCTTGGTAACAGACATTGTTGACTTTTGAGTAGGTTAAGATTTTCTAACTTGACATAAGATGCTGTAAGATAAGATAAGATAAAAGTCCTAAATTAAGAAGATTTGCTTTTGTAATACGAATTTGTGAAAAATCTTATTTCAACTTAGGACTAAAGATAGGACGTTTCTGTAATACGGCCCCAGGCATACAAAGCTACATGCTAAAAGTGTGTACGAGCATTAAATAAATAGTATTTCCATTCCAAGATGCCTCCTGGACCTTGCGTTTTCAAAGTCTCGCATGGCCAGATAAGATCTGGTAACTTGTTAAGAAGACAACTTGTTAAACTGTTGGTGCTAAATTGTGTCAAAATCTGCCACACACAAAATACACCCCCTCTAAAACCTGCCCCCAAATTTCAGGGTTCTGTGCTCTTTAACAAGAAGAGTACAATAGACAACACAAGCAAATCAAACTAGCTAGCAAAGCACTATTGTTAGCTAACTGAACTGTTTTTCTCTGCAAGAGGTAATGTTTATTTTTACTGCATGTGATGTGTTTTTCGCACACGCGACACATATCTACATGTTTCATTGGAGCTCTTTTGTGGGGACTGCTTAGCAATGATAACTTACATTCGTAAGTTGACTTGAGCACTGCCTATATGCATGTCATTGAAGATGTCATATGCTTTCATGAGTTGTCATGATGGATTATGTCCAGTAATATGATGCATGTGTTATATTAGTATTACCAGTGATTTTTACAACATACAGCATTGTGCAAAAGACTTAGACAGTTAATCACATTATTTAAAACCATTTATCCTGGAAATAAGTAGTTGATATCTTCTGAACTAGTTTGAAGAACAAAGTTTGGTTCCAGGTTTCTCCTCATCTTCAAAGCCCCCAGCACACTTGATTCAAAATAATGAAGCATCGATTATCCAAAGCAGGTATTGGATGAAACCACAAATAATACCATGCTGCCAAGAGGAGAGCTTTGAAATAGATCAATAAATCAATAAATCAAATGTTACAACAGCTGTCATGACAATTACTGGTAATGGTAACATGACAGTTATTTTACTTGACATAATCTATATAATAATAAGGGTTTTACATTATTAGAAACATTGATTCCAAACTTCTAAAAGGTATAGTTATTGTAAAGATATGATACTGGGTTCCTTATGCTGGGTAAGGTATGTATATCTGGCCAATCTTTGTTTTAGCACCGTAACTGAAGGAGGAGCGTGCCAGAGGCATGTTTACAGTAAGGGATGTGATCTGCATGGGGTCAGACGCCTGTGACCAAGTAGTTGTGAGACAGCTGTGTGTGTGTATGTGTGTGTGTGTGTGTGACATGTGGCCTCTTGGGAGTGGGCAGCTTGTCAGTGTTTGTCACCATATGGGAGAGTCACAGTGCCACTCAGTGACCGGTGTCGACGCGCATACCCATGTATTTTATATTTATCTGACAGTTAATCTTTTTTTTTTCTTGCTTATGTTCTTCCTCTTGTTCTTATGTTCTGTAGAGTCAACACTGCCTGTCTGCCTAATGAAAGCCATTCACTGCATCATAGGGGTTACCTAGCAACCATTCACATTAATGACTGTGCTAGCTTTGTTATTGTTATTATTGTCATGAAGGTGGAAAATGAGAGAAAGCGAGAGTAAGTGCGCATGAGAGAGAGAGAGAGAGAGAGAGAGAGAGAGAGAGAGAAAGGAGGAGGAGGAATTAGTCAGCTTAAAGGGCATTATGTCAGTATACAGAGGATTTGGCGTTTAAGGCAGGATTACAGACCTCTTGCTTTGATGGAAAGAGGAAGAATCCTCAGGAATCATGGTGGCCATTGTCTCACTTTTGGGTCAAGTTCAGAAGAACGGAGGCCAGACATTACACAGTTTAAAAAAATAAAAATAAAAAAATGGCTCTGTAATCTACTAGTTGGTATTTCCTAAGACTTGAGAGTATTCTTGTTGTGCATGTAACAACGCCCTTTAGCACATACCATCATAGACGAATATTTTTACCTGCCTACATTTATTTTATCATTTTATTTGCCTTAACTTTACCACAAGACAATGTCAAACAGAAAATATGGAAGCAAATGTCTTTAGCAAAGAAAGACATTGAAGATGTACATCTTTTCTCTTTTAATGTATTTTATAAAACTAGAAAGAATGGTTGTTTACTGATTTTTTTTCCCCAATGTGATTAATTTATGTAGTATAATGGTAATAATAATATTTCTGAGTGAATAATCCTTGCTTTTTATCTTTCATCTCCACTGGGTTTTGTCCAGATGTGCAGCCCCAGTAAAAAGTTTGTTGATGTTCTTCTCTCCAGTAACTTTCAACTCACATGCACACACATGAGGCCATATAAAGACATGATCTGTGCTAATATGTTTAAAATGACATAAAATTAGTCGATAAACATTTAAATGGGAATAGATGGGGCTTAAATTAAAAAAAATATAAAGTAATAACTATTACATTAAAAGAAATAAAAAAGAGTATTTTAGCAGTAGTAGTTTGACTACTAACTCCCCCAGCTCATTGGTTGGAACCTCTGATGTTAATGACCTCTTTATATCTCTTTATTATGACTGAATCCAAAATAGTCTGGACTATTATATGTTTTGTTGATTTTTGAAGTGGTAATAAGTACACATCCTCTCCACATTTCAGTTTACACCTACTGTTTATTTGCTGAATTCAAATGGAGCTGAACCTGAATTGAAATCATAACAATGTACATTTCATATCAAATGGCTCCTTTAATCGATGAACATAAAATTACGAACCTTCAACTTCTGGCACAATTTGACTTGACAGGTGTCTTTATTTTCTGGAATGCATGCAATGTTTGCACACACACACACACACACACACACACACACACAAACACACACACAAAAGTGCACACACACACACACACACACATACACACACAAAAGTGCGCACACACACACACACACACACACACACAGGAAGTGTCCTGACTCCTGTGGGAGTAAGTTGAATGTATCAGCTCAGTGATTTCTGTTACACAATGCTGCATCTTGAAGCATGACACTCGGCTGTCAATAAATACCTCAACTCAAGCCCATAAAGCCCCAGCAGTGGATACCATTAACCTGACCAGCACACTCCAAGTGGGCGGCAGGACAGGTGTCGGTGCACATCAGTTCACACACACACACAAAAACAGCATTCATACACCGACACAGCGAGACAGAGGCGGAAAGACAGGTGTCAGAGTACATCAGGTCACACCACCCGTACTCTCTCTCTCTCTTTTCCTCACACTAGTCTTGGTCTTAGGCCTTCAGATCCATGACTGTACCAGCTCCTCTTATTGACCAGTTTGTCAGCTCAGAGAATGCACAAGTGAAGAAGTGAGGGAGGGTTCAGAGAAAGCAGAAGCGCATTGATCCGATGGATGGAGGAGCCTTCACCTCTATCAGCCTTTCCTCCACTCACTGCATTCACATCATGCTGCCAGGAGCACTTATTTCGGACGCTTAGTTGCTCATGTTTGGGAAGAGAGGCGAAGTAAAGGAAACTGTTCGGCAAATCAATGAAATGTGCTAACAGCCTAGCTAGGTCTTTCTGTGAGTAAAACTGCAGTACACTTGAAAAAGAAACAGCTCCAGGCACAGGCGTTTTCAGGTTCTTGCCTGTAGGGAAACCTTAGCTGGTATTGAGAAGATGAGGTGATTTTAGACATATGATGACATGATGATCAAACTTGGATCTGAAGATGGAGCTGCTGAAAGTGAGAAACCTTGGTAACACTTCATTTTGAAAGTCTTCTGTAGGTGCTTTGCAGATGCTCAGTCTGTCTTCAACTAAATATTAAAGGCAACTGAACTTGCAGTTGTGATAGACTCTATGAAATCTAATTCTAACCCAAAAACTAATCCTAAATTAAACTTCAACCCAAACTCAAAATGTACTTTTTTTGTTTGTTTTATGGTTTGCATGATTCATAATACTTTCTACAGGCCCCCTAGTGGACATTCCGCAGGTGGTACGGAATCAAATTGGATGATATAATCAAATAATTAGGACACTTTTGGCTCTCTACGTGATGGTTCATGTGTTGAGCTGCTAGTGAGCAATGAGGGGTTAAAAGTGGATGAGTGAAAACACCCATATATTCCATCAAGGTTATTCGGGGAAAAAAGGAAAACGTTTCACTCACCAGCCATTTTATGACCCCTTCCCTACCTGATTAATCACTATACAAATTTCTAACGATGACCGGAGAGTATTTGGGTGGTGGACTGGTAATGTATGTGGTGATATTACAAGTGCCTCAGACACAGATCAGATGTTTACACTCGTCAGTGTCACTGCTAGATAGAGAGTTGTCCACTACCCATGAATATTCAGCCATGAGTGGATCTGTGGTCAGAAATTGACAACTGATGAGGGGGCAGCAGGGATGGACTGTCTATCGGGAGGACAATTCCTGGTGGGCCGCTATGTGTGTGGACCACTGAGAGAGTGAGAAAGAGAGAAATGCATGTTCGTTTCTAATGAAGTCCTATAAAAAATTAATGGAAACTGCCCGGAACAAACAGCATGTGCCGGGTGAATACTGGAGTGCGCATCTAGACACATTAGCAACCCACTGGATTCTCATTGTATGGCCATTGGCCAGTTACACAAAGTCTGCCACCCCAGAACCAAGCATAATGATAATGACCAGGAAAGTTAGACCATGGGGAAAACCCCCACAAAGTGTAAGGGTGAAGAAGTGTGTGGTATTATTTGGTATTACTGGTAATATTGGCATTGCAGCATCATCAGTGAGGTACTTTGGACTTTCAAGTTACTATGGGGCTTTATGCTGTTTAGGTTAGTTAAAATGGTTGAAATAGGAAAATGCATTAATCAAATTGGTGCCATTAACACCACTAGTATCAATAGGTGGTCTGCAGTTTTTAACTGTGCTTCAGCAAGTTGGAGCAACAAGGAAAGGGATCTCTTAAAAAAAAAATGGTCTAAGAGTGCATAAAAAGGTTTTGTTGTTGTTGTTGCTGTTTTTATTTCAGTTTATTTACTTATTTTGAATCCAGTAGGGAAAAACCAAATAAAACCCTATAACATCACCATATGACCACAATAATATACAATTAGACAAAGGCAAATGATCATAACATTGCTCATTAATATCTTCTTTACATTCTCCTCTCTTGTTCTCTCTCTCTCTCTCTCTCTCCATTTCCGCATTCCTCTCTCTGAGACAAGCATTTAATAAAAGGGCGAAATTAGTAAGCAAAGGAAACAATCAACCCAAGGGTGTTTCTGTTGTGATTTATACACCTATTATCTCCGCAACCCACAGTGTTGAACACAATCCACCATGCATACACAATCCGCCATGCTTACTATCTACTCTTGTAAATGAGCATGAGGTGGATGAAAAAATAGTAGCATCAACAACAATATAAAAGAAGTTAGTCCTCCGCTTGCATTATGAGAACTCTTCCCCTGAGTGCCAAGTTTGGCATTCTGGTAGTGCTAATGGCCCGCCATTTGCTGCTTGTCAGTGAAGAGACAGGTAGCACAGTGCAGTCTGTGTGCCAGTAGCCCTCAGTCTAAGGACTGCATCCAACCATCTCTCTTGTTCTGTCTTTCTGCTCCAGAGGCATCTTGCTCTTGCTGGAGAGATATGGAGAAATATGCTCCATGGGGATGCGCTAAGTTGCAACCTAAACAGGATTCATAAGTTTAGAGTTTTATTCAAATATCCATTGGCTATGTTGCAAACATTAAACAATATAGCCTTAGATAACTGTCAAAATCATATGAAAGCACTGATAAGAGAGTTAAAAATGCGCTTTGGTTGTGTTAATTTGTGGGTCTTTAAATCTCCATGCAGATGCGAGATATGAGAAATAAGAGACACACTGTATGTTCTTCTGAAATTGAGGGTATTTATAATGAGTTTGTCCCCCTCTTTGCTGCCTTAACAGCCTCTACTCTTCTGGGAAGGCTTTGCGCTAGATGTTGAAACATTGCTGTGAGGATTGCATTCAGTCAGGTCTTTAGTGAGGTCAGGTACAGATGTTAGATAATTAGTGCTGGATCACAAATGTCACTCCAACTGGTGCCAGCTTTACATAATAAGTGACATAAGTGGCTACTTAAGACCCTGTGGCTGCCATGGTGTCCCCTAACAACTTCTGGGTTATAGCTGTACCAATATGTCTTCTAAGATGCTGGAGTGAAGGCAAAAAAGCAACTGGTGAATCATGTCTCAAAAAAGAACATATGCAAGAAAAAGAGAATGTGAAGAGAAAAGTTTAAAGATAAGGGTAATTTTGTGTTTGTGTTAATGTTGTACCCATTGTTACAGCTTGTAGTTGGGCTTCAATAAGTAGTTGATCTGTGGTCTGTCTAATGAAGCAGATTAAAGCTTTCTTCCAGCTTTCTGACTAAGTTTCTGCTTCACAAAACCTTCACAAGCAAAGGTGCGGTTAACTTGTTTTACAGCAGCACTTAACAACTTTCTCTGTTAATCCAGGTTTAGATACCAAATATGTTATTAATCCACTTTAGATGCTTAGGCTGTGATTATTTCTTGTGCATGTGCCTTTTGTTAGCCTTTATTTTTGTATCAGCTAGCAAGATGGGGGGTTGGGGTCCCCAAAAAGCCTGAGCCAGCCCTCCAACTGAGGGGCTTTATACCACTCTAGCTGATGCTTGGCATTAGGCATGGTAACCTTAGGCTTGTGTGCGGCTGCAGCAGAGCGTCCTATTCTATTAGAAATGATATTTTTTGTACGCCTGTGTTAGTACTAGATCACTTTAAAGTAGCTGAATTCATGAATTAGAACACATATTGCACAAAGAGTTCATTTTCAACTTAATTTATTCATTAATTTCTTTATTTTGGCAGTTTTTATTTTGTTTATTATCTTGGGACTGTGTCATGAAGTCAGGCTGAACATGGCTAAGCTGCCATCTAGAGCAATGCCACTTTAATTCAACAGCACAATTGGTCGAGCCACTGGGGACAGGGTAGCTTACTTCCTCTTTCCTGTTGGCACAGTATACTAGCCAAGTGAAGAGATCTGATAGGTCATGTAGAAGTGAGCAGTTAGCATTCTGCCATGAAATCTTCTATTAGGAAAGGCATGTGTTAGCCTTCATGCTTCCAGGTTATGTGTGACTCCAAGGATTCATAACTGTGCAGTTTTCAGGACAGTACACAAAAACTCTCCTGCTTGATGCTCCAGATTATGAAATAGGAAAAAGGGAAGAATTTTTAAGAGGAGTTGGTGAGGTTTCCAGCCATGAGATTGAATTTCTTCTCCAAACAACTGGCTAATTCCCAGGCCAATGCTACATTGGCTGAGAAGCTAATGAGAACCCAAGAAACAAACACACACACACACACACACACACACACACACCGAACAAATGTAGGTGCAAATTAAATATTGTCAAAAACAAAATCAAAGAAAACCAAACTAGAAAGAAAACTAAATAAAGGCTGCTAGGGCTAATCTTACACCATTCACAACTTGCTCTCAAGAGTTTGCTCTTCAAAGTTGTCCCCTTTATTTTTTTTAATTTATTATTATTATTTTTTTTTATCCTGGCTCGTCCCCAAAACAATCCCAGCACTCTGTAAGCAGAGGAGGAGCCTTGCACATGTGGGTTGAGACCCTTGTGGTAGCTCTGCCTCTGACCACTGCAACAGAAAATCAGCTAATATTCATTTTTCGACACATATCAAATTCCATTGCACTCTAAAAAAATAAAAGGTCTCTAAATGTTTCTCAGCTTGGACATACACTTCTTGGAAAAAGCCTTGAATTGGTACATAATTTCTACATTATGTGGAGGTTGTTTAACCCCTTAAATGGCCTATATTTTATTAAAAATGTCTATGACCTAAGAATAACTCAACCAGTTTGCAGTGGCGTCCCTATAGTTACTGTAATTACTGATAATAAGCCTTAGTATGTAACAAGCCTGGGATTTTAAGGGGTTAATAAACTTTAAAAATACCAATATTTACAAACGTGACTCATTAGGAACCATCCATTGAAAGGTTCATCAGGGAACCCTTTTTGGCACCTTTATTTTCAAGACTAAATAAAGATCTGTATTTGCAGGCGATGGCTATAGTTGCCAATAGGTTACTATATTTTTTAATTTATGCTGTTAGGTTCAGATGAACGCTACAGTCATAGTTTAATTTACTGCTGGTGGTAGTTTTGTGTTGTTTAATCCTTACATGCAGCAAGCAAGCAAAGTAAGACCTGTTCTTATTGAAGTCCCCTGACTGGTAGAGTCATAGTAAGTCATTACTATTGTACATGCAATAAAAATAATTACTGTGTGCTGCAAAATTGTACCACAGATATTTTCAGAGAAATAGGCATGACTGTCACTTCCTGCTGAAAGCAGCCCTTTCCTTGAACTGTCCATTTCTTTCAATTCTCTCACAAATGAGTTGAACTGGAAGCAACATGAAAGATGAACATGTCTTAAAAGCATTTCATATTAGAAGCAGAGAACAAAAACAACATATCATGTCTGTGATCATTAGTTACTAGTGCTTCCAAGTAAATACTGCTTTGTAAAATGGGTGGAAACATTAGTTTAAACTGGATTGGACTGGAACTGATTTTTCTCAACATGCCCTTAAAACAAGTGTGAATAATAGCTTTGCCACTACTACTCATCAATGAAATAAAACTGTTTAACGCTAACATGTTTCAAAATTCTGTTGATATAATTCCAGCTTTGAAATAATAAACTAGTAAAGTAGTCAGTTTTTTCCCTTTTAATAAACAACAGTCTATTAGATAGTCTGCCTAATGCAAACAATGTCACTATCAGTCAGCAACTGTTAAGGTGACAGAACACAGTCTACAGTGTCTGCAGCCATCAGACACAGATAGTACAAGCACACATACTGGTGTCTGCATAAAGCAGTGAAAAGGATTGTGGTGAGGCTTAATGTCTGATTTTATGCACCACAGTAAAACAGCGATCGTCACTTATTAGTGAGTGAAGTTTTGCAGCCACTGTGTAAAGAAGTTGAACCATTCATGAAGCCATTCATGATAATGGCCCCTGATGAAGATATGGAAAGTATAGAATGCTGTTAGGCAGTGTACCATGCAGTATTACAATGAGCACAATCTAAATGTTCTTCTTATCTGATAGGCAAAAGGCTTTTTCTTACTGATTTTTATTGGCTATAATAGTTTATAGTGGGTTAGATTTATCTAACGTTGCATTTTGAATGTTTATAGCAGTTGGCTATAGGTATTTGCCAAATGTTTTCACACATAACAAATTGTTAAGAATACAAATTTAATTTGTTTGTTTGTCTGTTTGTCTTATTAAAAATTTTACCCAGTTTTTCCTCACCAATTTAGTCATCTCCAGTTCCACCCGCTAGCATACGAGGTTCTAAATCTGATTGGCCACCCCAAAATTTCTGCCACATCATTGGCTTCCACTTCACTGTCTTTAAGAGGAGAAATGTTTTGGTTTCGGAAGAACGACTCTCCACCCCTCCCCCCACCTGCTCTTTTTTCCTACTTTTCCTTTAAATGGACAGTGAATTGGCAGTTGGCAGAATAACTGGCCAACCTCTCGCCACCCACCTGCCCCCACACTCCAGCTCACACTTTAACACTGCCTGCCTGTCGAAACTCCCTGCCAACCCTTTTGCCACCACTGCCCACTAGCAAGGTCTCTCCAGCACATAATGTTACCAAGCTATGAGAGTGAAGGCTTTTCTGACCCATGTGAAGCCACCATACCTACCCCTAAGGCAGCCTCACTGGACAGCTCAATGCACTCGAAGGAAAGCACTGACTGCAAGGCCAATTATGCTCATACTGCTGATCACGAATGGCTGTGACAATGCCAGGAACATACAGGTTATTTATTTATTTATTTTTCATTTCTAATGTTTACAAGCTGACATCATTACTGACTTTTGTCTGATCATATTATTGTCAAAAATGAAACTTCTCCTGACTTAAGGTCAAGTTGCTTTTATTCAGCACTATCTGATATTGGCTAAGGTTAGGGCTACCATAACTATTAGCTAAGATAGTGAAGGTTTTCTTGCTATGCTGAAGCTTCTTTGAGGCTCTTGAAGAAGTGTATGTAAAGGGGTGTGTTATCTAGTTATGACAGATGTTTTGGGCCCTGTAATTGTTTTTCTCCTCTCTCTTTTTAACACTAGCTGTGCTTTTTTAGCGTTGTTTTTTTCTAGATGGTTAAGATGACTCTCTCCCTCCACATCACCCAGCATGATGCTAGCTAACTCAGATTTGTGTTAGCCAACATAACAGATGTGGCAGTTAGTCTTCTTAATGCACGGAGAGCAAAACGTATAACTATAATGCACAGTCGCAGAGGTTCTAACAGTATTTTGTGAAAGTAAGCTAAAGTTAGATGAGAGCAATTCCTTTTGCAGTGACTGCTTACAACTAGCTGTCAAGTAATACATCAAATCTGATGTTACATTTGATTAAAAACAGGATTTATCTTCATTGGTGAAACTACACATAGAGCAGCACTAACATTACTCTGTAGCTGCCAGAAATGGGAGACCTAGGCCCAGACACTGAGACAGATGTTTTCAGTGAGGACATACTAGCACTAAGTTAAGTTTACTGAGCAGCTGTCTGACTTTTACAAGAGAAAATTAACTACTGTGAAATTTGTCAATGTGGTGAACACATTTACATTCAGCTAGCACCAAACCCAGCACTTATTAGCTAGCCAGCTGGCTGCTGTCCTTTTAACTATACTCACACACAAAATCATTCTCCAAGGGTTTCATAAATGAGCCCACTAACTACGATGTTTTGTCTTCATGTTATAAGAGTGAGTGAAGAGAGCTTTGACCATGTTAAAGTCTTCTTGGTCTAGTGTGGTTACCCTTAGGAAAACTGCACTGATTATAGGAAAAATATCAATGTCAGCTGAGAGGACAGATTAATGTCAAAGAGCAGCAATCAAATTTATCGTTAACAATGATTACAGCCTTCTTCGACTGTTTAAGCTCTGTAGTTTAATTTGGCTAACTAGCTGCAAAAGTATTTTTTCCTCCTTTGACTATATTTAGTGTATAAATGTTTAACAGATTCTACAGCCAGTATATGGTTATCAGTTCACTGAAATGAATGATTAACAATATTCCTCACCACAGCAGATCTAATTCCCTGATTTTTTCATTTCTGTGGGGTTTCTTTTCATCCTGGTGAAGTAATTAATGTGGTGGGCAAAGAAGACAGTAAGATGGAATTATTATTATTATTATTAATTAATAATTTTTCTTACATGTTTGTCACAATTTGTAAAAATGTATAAAAAGGTATGATTTTGATATTGGCATCAAGGTATTGTATAGGTATAAAAAAACTTCCAAATGATACTTAGCCCTAGCTGTGTTAGCAACAGCTTAAAAAGATGCTCCCAGATAGATTGGATGGTGAATATTTATTTATTTTCATAAAAGTGTGACATAATAAATTATTTTCTGACCAGATTCTACAGGTATGATAAGCATATGTCCAGAATGGCTATTTGCAAGTAATTGCTGACCACTGCTATGAGGTATACTCTTAATAATATACCATACAATACCTATATAATCCCTGTATAATACAATAACTAAAAAATGATCTTAATTGTTATTTCTGTGCACTGAATGAACATTGGTTCATTGACAGTATCGGATCTGTTCTTGTTAAATGCACATTGAGAAATTAGCTTTTTACAACATGCACATTAAAACCTAAACACAAATCATTAGGAGCCTAAAGTAACGAGAAAGCCATAACACTGTACTACTGGCACAGTTTGGTTTTTGCACAGATTTACAGAGTCAGAGGTCTACCTCTTTATAGACCCCTTCCTGAACAGTAGCTAAAGAGATTAAACCATTTTAACCCCTCTAGAGTGGTAAGTCCTCTCTGCTGTCCAAAAATGCACTTGGCCCCTTTCACACAAAACCATTTCCTGCTGGATTCTCCATGGCGACAACAGGCTGCCTCTGGTGATAGTGTGTGAATCTCTGGAGTACAACCCTGGTGAGGGATAATAGACCATTTGGATGGTGGGGCGCAGACACACACACAGGTCATGGTCTTGCACTGTCTTAGCCCCAGAGTGTCAATGGACACTGAGATGCCTTCAGTCTTTGTAATCCTCATAGTACGCTGCTGAGGCCCTGCTCTCTGTCCTTCTGATCTTTGTTCTTATCTTGTAGACCAACTGTTCTCTTTCCCTGTCCACATACACCACAACACATGAAACCTGTACATGATCAAATAACACTTTCAGTTCTAAAATCTGATTGCGAAGGTGGAAAAAATATAATAAGTCTATATTTATGCAGCACTTTCCAGTTTAGTTGCAAAATCTTAAAGCACTTCACACAAGAATATAAGTAAAGCATTGGAAAGATACAGTGAAATAAGTGAAATGAGCCACAATACTCTATCCTATTGTTGCTGTTGGAACAAAATCTTGTATCTCCATTTTGGTCTTTTTTCATTTTTTTCATATGATTTTAAAGTGCCAGTTACATTGTGTCCAGTTTACATTGTGTCAAAATTTCATAAGGAGTGGACCAACAAAAACAGTCAAAAATGAATGAATAATATCTTGTTCCATTAACTTCCATTTAAAGTTAAGGATAGTTTTGTTCCTGCAGCAATGAAATGCTAGCCTTAACATTTTTTTTTCTGGATTGAAAAAAAAAAAAGCTATAAAGGAGTTATTTAAGAAAATGTGAATACTTGAGTGACTCTATGTTGTTAGTGTACTATTTTTAGTAGTATTGTTTTGAAAGATTTGTACTTTACTCAAGTATTATTAAAATGGAATCTGTTTGTACCTTTATTCACTGAAATTTCCAATAAAAACCAAATACTTTTTACTAGTAACATTTTCAATTGCATCTGTTTCAAAGACAAGTAGATTTAATTTTGCACAGGGTGTACTTTTTTCACCCCTGCTGATCGACTGAGTCAATTGCAATGGCACCTCACAAAAAAAGCATTAAGTCATGAGAGCCAGTGTATTACAGTGATTTTACCATGGCTCAGGGGTGTTGTTAGGACAGACAAAGGGTTCATTCTTCATTAGGCTGTGGTTGCCAAGCAATATAACAATCAAAAATTATTCAACGAACAGCACAATGATTTTTAAAAACTTGTTGCATTAACACAGTATTTAACTAACACTATGCAGTCGTAGGTGTTCATATCAAGCATTTACGAAATCCTTAAAATAATCAGCCAGTCAGATTTTAAACTGGAACTACCTGCTTCTAAAATAATTGTTTATTGTGATCATTAAAAACAATTAAATTACTCATTGAATAATGGAATATTTTATATTTCATAAAAGCAATTTTAGTAATCGACCCTTTTGGTCTATGGATTTATTTACATCGCTGTCACACAAAACATTCAAGTTGAAGTATTTGACCGCAAGATCAAGAAACGGTTTAAAAAAAAAGTAGATTCGTTCCTGTAGATGCCTACCCTCGACAAGAGTACCCAAAGGGTTGAAAACTGTTGGGGGGTAAACAGAAAGCTGTTATATAAAACATCATAAGAGAGAAACAAGCAAAAAGCTTTAAGATATATGAAACAAATGAAAAAAAAAAGTTGATATGAAAAATACTCTTAGAAGCCATTAAAGCTAGAGATTTGGGGGCATTAGAACAAGATTAGAGGCGGCATCAGGCTCACATGAGCTTTTGGCCAATCTTAGCTCAGAACCTGCCAGCCCTCAGATCTACTGCACCAGATGGTCCATATCTTCCATAACATGAGTAGACTCACTTTAATATCCTCTTATTGAGTGCCAGTGTCATTGGTTCCCTTCATTAAGACAGGAAGAGATGTTGTTTGTGTTTTGACTATATAGAATTGTATGGATGTGGTTTATTGGAGGACAAAAAGGAAAAGAAAAATAGCCTTTACAATGTGTCATTTGCTTCACACTCTGTTTGGCTGCGATAGCATCGCTCAGGAACTTGTCAACACAGCGAGGGGAGCGTTGCAGGGAAGCTTAGCGGCTAAAAAAGAAGCGAAGGGGAGGGGGTTAATGGCACAACAAGGCCATCAGCCTCTGGCTGCTTGCTTATCTGTTTGAAGGCCCCTGACTTGTTTGGCCCTTTCGCGTCTCTACCCTTTTAAACATGTTTATAATTGCTTTTCAGTCGGCAGGCAAACAGAGACAGCGATGTCTGAATCGCCTGTCTCTCTCACCAGGACAATCGAACAAGTCTGACACTCCGGAAACTAGACTGCTCCCAATGACTTGCCTCATCTCAGACCCTCCCCAAACCCCTCCCCTCCCATAAAGATTGCTTATCGAGCAGCTGGTGTAATGGGAATGAAGGGTATTCACTTTTGGGCACGGTGCCGCACCGTCTCTTTTCGGCCTCCCATCATTTAGAGGCTCTGATAATTCATCAGCCCTTGCCTTTAATTAAAAAGAAAAGTCAGGGAGGTAATTGAAAGTAATGTGTTTCTTATAAGCAAGTGCTCCTAAGGAAAAAAAGAGATGCACGCTGTAATGTTGCCTGACAGTGATGATACATCAGCGCCTTTTAATCCATGCTTGACCTCAGCCATTGGAAGAAGAGTGGAGGGGAGCATTAGCTAGACTGTTTTTCCCCCTCCTCTCTGTCTACACACAACAGCAGGCAAGGACCTGAGCAGTAGCTGTGGGTTGTTCAGTAGTGTTCCAGTGTGCTAAATGAGATGTTTCTGTTCCCGTGTGTCCAAATGTCCTGAACTCTGCATTGACAGACACGTCCCTCTGGAGGGCCGTCTGCTGTGTTATAACGCAACACAGCCTCTCTGGATCCCAGCAACCAATGACTCTCCTTGCCATTTAGCATCATAATGAGCAAGTGATTTTGACTGCAGTAAGCACAATGAGTCATTCAGCAAAAGTAGTCAATGTTCGCTGGCCAACAAGGTTCAATGATGTGAGTTGCAGCCTGCCCGATTTGATATTTTGATCTGATCTTACAAAGAATTTGAAGGAAATATATTAAGTACAGCCACCGTTGTTGAATTTCATCTGAATATACGTAGCTGTAAGAAAGTTACAAACACTACTAGAGCTAGAAATATTTGTCCAAACCTGATGGGAACATACTATTCATGTCAGGTCCAGTTGGGTTTGGACCTTGTTTTTTAATTTTTTGTTCTGGGTACAGGTTGGGTTCAAGTATCACACAAATTTTTCACAAGTCTCTCATTTTTTATCTTAATGGATTTTCACCTGCAGTAATTTCTGCTTTCCTTTTTAGCCCTACTTCATGCTAGCTTCCTTTACTTTTTTAAGCCATTTTTAATTTAGCACTCTGGAGTCTTGCATTATGACAGACAGGTCCATCGAGGTCCACAATGGCAGCAGGAGAACAACATATTATGTAGCTTATCCAGAATAAAACACTTTTTGGACGTTCTTTAAATTCACTGACTACAGTGATTACACCATGATTACAAATTAATTAAAGAAGCAGTCAGTGGTCTGATTAACACTTTATGGGTATTTCTGCTGTTTAGTCTGCTTTTCTCCATTAAACACATGATTTCTCAGTGATGTTGTTGCATTTATTTGATGTATAAAAACGCTTTGTGTTGTAAACTACATTTTTGAACAAGAAGACACATGAACAGAAATATAATCCACACATCAGTCATGCTTGTGTGCTCACTTGGAAAAAAAATCACAGTGTAACTTTTATACAGTGAGAGAAAACAGGGTAGCACCAAGCAAGCATTGAATATACATGCTGATACGTTTCTCTGTGGCCAACATGGACACCATAACTCCTCTGGCAGGAAATTGAAAGGGGTCACTGGCAAATTCTCAAATAGGATCAATGGTTGGGTTAAAACTTCATCCACCACACCTGCGCATAGCTTAGCTGACATTGCCTGAAAGTAAAAGAACATAAATATCCAAAATACATAAAACATGCATATCACCATACAGCCCATGTCAGCCCTTGTGGCACAACCTCAATGCAAGATACACAATAGTGTAAATGAGAGCTGTTGCTAGAATGATATGCAGCCGGCTAGTATAGGTACTTGCGAAAATGAAGAGATCAATTTCAGTCAGAATGTCAACCTTTGTTGCTATGGTTACATTTTAGATATCTCCAGATGTTGATAGTAGCTCAGTGCCCTAAAGAATGATGTCTAGATAAATTCAATAACACTCGCTTTTATCCAGAGGGCCACAAACTCACAGAAACTCAAGTTCTAACCACAGTCCCATTTCAAATATCTTTACCAAAAGGTGTGGTATAACTTGGAGTAAGCATGGTTGTGGTTATCTTTGAGCTAAAATAATCTGTGAAGGTTTTCAGGGTTTTTATTAGAATGACCAAACCTAGCTCACAAGTTCTCGGCTGGGTTGGTAGATGATTTTATCCCGAGTTCCAAAAAGCACATTGTGCACTGCCCTCCTGCATTTTAATCTCAAAAGCATTATTCTGGTTATTCAGCACAACAAAAAAGAAAGAACTGCAGAGAGTCAGGAATAATGAACAATAGCTAATCTTCTGGTGTTTTTGTTGCATAGGCATATCTGTGTCAGGGTCTGGCTCTCCCTGGCTCCCTGTGCCATATGGAGGGGCACAGTCAGGATCTCAGAGCAAAAGACAGCAGCCCTACGGTCATGCCAACCAAAGCCAACAGTGCCAGCCTCTCTGCAGTTTACACACACTCATTACACAGCTCTCATGGAGGGCATTATGACCATTAGGAATTGCCACAGAGCAGGGGCTGTCTGCACAACACAGGTAGCCGGAATAAAATCAAAAAATCATTTTTAATCACAGAAGATAAAAGCTGTTACATTAGAGCCTAAACTGAGAATAAATATGTATGTTTGGGATGACACGTCTTTGAATAATATGATGATTAGAAAACATAAAAGAGATGTAATTGATTATTTTAAATATTATTGCTGTTGTATCAAAATCTCCTAATTCCTTTTTTTACCTCTGACTTATTGTTTATACTATTTTATAATATCAGCTTCCTTTTGCATTGTGTGAACATTTTATGGGCCAGTAGAAATGATCCAAAATCATCAGCATTCTTTAAAGTTGGTACGGATTTATAACTAGTTCTATAAAGTTAGTTTTAAATGTATATGAAGTTTTATTACAACTGCAACAATATATTTAAAAAGAGGTATACAATTGAATCTTCATTAAATATAGATGCTTTAATATATGCCCCACATCTACTAATAAATACAGACACATATAATATAATATATATAATATAATAACTAAAGGGAAGCCCAACATATTAAACCTTTGGTGCCAGTTTCTGCCCACATGTTATGTATGAAACTGACGAAGTGAGCCTGCATGTGCAGTTTATGGAGCGTGTGAATGGTAAAATAAAGAGGGTTTCTCTACCACATTCATTTGCATTTGTGGGAGGGCTGAGCAATTACACATGTGGTTGCATATTCTGCATGATTTACTAAAGTTTGAGCAACTTTTGGCAGCCAATTTGCATTAGGATTTAAAAGATGGGCTATTGATAAACTTTCCTGTTCATCATCAAAATAATCCAAGAACACATGGTGCAAATTCAGCCACTGTATGCATGCACAGTCAGTGTTATGGTTTCACAAGCTCTGTGTTCTTAACGGGAACAAGACAATATCCCTGTTAAACGTTTTGGTGGGAAAATACATTATTTCCGTGATAAGCTGCAGTCTTAGTAAATCAAATGTTAAATTCAGACCCATTGTGGCTGCATATTGTGGTCACTTTAAGGCACATTTTGTACTGGGCCTGTGCTCGTATGTACATCTGGCACACAATGTCAAGCACCAAAATCTACTTGAGTACTAACAGCACCCCTTGTGGAGAATATTCAGCCTGCTAAACATGAGTGAGTGAATAAGCGAGTTACAAGCCAAGTTCATGAGGTGCTTCATATCTAAAAAGCATGCACATGTGCACTAACATGCTGTTAATGATATACTCAAGCATATCCCTGAACAAAGGCCCTGTCCAGCAACATAACGCATCATCACACGTTGATCCAACATTAGCTATAGTGAGGCTTATGTCATCACTATGAACACTTTGTACAGTAATTCACCTTAAAACAGCCATATTCACATGCTGTGAATTGGCTGGACTTATTTCATTCTTGATGAAAGAAACCCAAACAAAGCAAACACCCTGATTTTATTGAAGCAACATCATGTCATGGAAAAAAAGATGAACAATTATTTCCTTTTTTTCTTGTTGTCACACACCAGTGATTCAACTAGGACTAGCGTATTGAGTAGGCAGACCCAGAGGGAAGCTGAAAGCTAATTGCTAAACTAATGATTTTGGGCTCCCTCCTCCCCCAAAAATATCTCAATCTGTACTTTGTTTGTTTATTGACATTTAGAGAGTGAGAGACAAAGAGAAGGAAATAGAACATAGTGTTGACTAGTTGAAGGCACAATATGACCCCATGTACTCCTGGTATTTAAAGGGCTCATATGATAGAAAACCAAATTTTTCTTAGATTTAAAAAAAATGTAGTTATGTAATGTAATAGTATGTTTTTAAACATGTACTTAAAAATGTTTCCATATGGTCCATTGTATAAATTATCCTGAAAAAATGGTCAATTTGTAATTAATTATAAAGCAAAGCATTTACAAATATCCATATATTCAGCCTACAGCACGTTAACCCACTCGATCACCTCTAGTTATAAGGAGTGTATTTGAAGAGGTACAATACATGGCAGCCAATCAGAACGGAGCTCACTCACATATATCAGTCTTAAAGACACTGTAAGAATAACAGCCTATTCAATGGGCTAAAGAGAAGTTGAAAAAAAGGTCATTGTGGCAATCCTTGGTTTGGCTGTGGGGAGTGCGGACACAGGAAGCAGGATTTTGGAGATGCAGAGCTCTCTTTTATTTTCTCACTAATAAAATGAATAGCTCTCTCAGCTAGAATAACAAAAGTATTTCTTCAGTCTTTTCTATCCAGTTTTCTTCTCCAGTTGCATCTCAGCATCTTTCCTCTGTCTCTGGTCTCTCAGACAGCCTACAGAGAAAAACACGACTATAAATAGGCCAACCCAAACAACACACAGGTGAACACCATCAGCTACTTACTCCACTGGTTCAGCGTGACAGGCTCTGTCCTGCATGTGACGCTCAACCACACCCCCTCCTCCACAGTCATGTAAAAGTAAATGTCTTATAAGTAAATATAAACTTATAAGTAAATCTTAAAATAAAACTTAAATAAGTAACGTGTCAACAGAAGGGAAGCGAGAAATCTGATCATACTCTTTTTTTCTGTTACAGAGCAAAACTGCTTCTCTCTAACACATACACATGCACATATGTGCGCACACACACACACACACTTTTCCACCCTGAGTGAAATATCATTAGCTTATTTACTGTTATGTAATTAATGGCATTGCAGGGTTGGGCGTAATTAACCTCTCTCTCTCCCCGGTAATGTAAATGCCAAACGTCAGGCATCAGGAGCAGAAAGAGAGGGGGAGGCCATCACATGCTGAGGTATGCTTTAGTCCTAGCAAAGTGACTAATAGACCACAGTACAGTACCATATGAACTACTGTTCGAAATAATGTTGCCAAGTGTTTGATCAGCATGACTCAATAAACACGCAGCTGAAGAAAAGATCTCATCTAAAAGATAGATAGATAGATAAATAGATAGATAGACACATAGATAGATAGATAGCTGTGTTAGCATGTTTTCTTAGTAAAAAAAAACAGTTGTTGATGCCCATTCTTTGCTACCCTTTTAGCAGTTTGTTTACAAAGCTTCCATCATAAAAAAGTAAGTGCTGCTTATCTGATTAATACGCTCGCGGTATCTTTATCGTGAGCTCCGAAGTGCACATTGGCCCCCTGCTTACTTGCCTCCAAACATGCAAGTCCGAAAACAAGCACAAGAAAGAGAGTAATAAACACAGAGGAGTGGAATGATTAAACACGACCCCACTCGCTTTCTTTTCTAGCCGCTCTGGACAGCACACCACTGGCTCTAATTTGTTTTTCTCATGTGGCGACTTTAATAACATTTCCTCCCTGCAAATCCACTCAGATGGTGGGTATTATGAAGCCTAAAGTCTGATTATAATGCTACCTTATGGAAAATGTCGAAACGCCTCTGCCTTAATCCCTGCTGATGAGAGATTTTCCTCTTTAACTCGTGCAGTTTGCCGCTAAGACCCTGATTCTAGAGAGCCGAGCAGGAGGCTGAGTGCAGTTACGTGGCCACTGTTGACGCTGGGATCGACACACACGTCCTACTGGCCTATATGCTGACAATATGGCCTGTTCCCACAGGCCTTCCAGAGGTTAGCAGGGCATATGGCCTGGCCCACTCAATCAAAACAGTTTAGATTCTGGTGGCTCTAATCAGATGATGTGTGCAAACAGAAGGACAAATTCAAACAAACCATGCTTTAACACAGCTGTACACATCGCTGCACAGGACCGACTTGAACCTGGGCCAAGGAGAAGTTTATTCAACTCATTGTTGTCAGCGAAAATGAGCGCAACTCTGCTGCAAATGATCCCTGTTCAGTTGTACCTTGAGTTTTCTTGACAAGAGTGAACTCAGCAGAGGAGAGATGCCTAATAGAATACCCATCAAACACTCTTCCTCTATCTCTCCTTCTTCCTCTCTCTCTCTTTCTTTCATAGACTCATGGTTTACACTCAACATTAGCAGCCTTTCAGAGGGAGCACAGACAGAAGAATTGAGATGACATAACATGAATAAATCACAATGGCTCAATATTTATGCTGCAAAACGAATATGGATTTAACGTTTTGAAAAACAAGTCAACAGTAGTACCTTTCTTAACTGAATGCAGTTACACTAAATGTTTGCAATCCTAGGCTAGATTTGCTGTATGGGATCCAATAAATGTTCTGTCCTGAATTAGACTCAAATCAACACTAATTACGTTCAAAAACAACAGAATACTGGCTATAATTTAAACCCCTATATGGTCAGGATGGCCCATACCATAGTGACAGGTTTGTTTTATAGAAGCAAATACTCGCAAATTGAAAAGACACATATCATGGAAAAATTTTCCACACTCTTTTCCTCTCTTTTTTGACATAAAAGAGCTTGATGTAGTATGTAAACATTATACACACAATAACCTATTGCAAATGAGAGTCACCCTCAATGTACTCTGAGTTTAAATAAAGGTTGATTCCTAGTGAGTCTAAGAAACTGAACCGAATCAAAATGTTCACATTAAAAATAAATGTAGTACTTGTTAAAGTTTCAAAATGTTTCCTTCACTCCCTACTCCATACAGTCTCTGGGATCATTCTACCAAAATGAGTTCAAAACCCATTTCAGACTTTTAACAGATTTGGGTGTTAGAGTAAAATCCTTTTTCTTTGAGTGACCCTATACCTTAATTATCTTTGTTTTATCAAAACAAAGGATTGACCGTTCCAATTTCCCCCTATCAAATCAATAATAACGCCCCTGAAACCTTAACTAATGTGTCAGTGGTAAGAATTTAGCTTTTTAAGAGCAAATCTTAAAAGCGCAAGCCAGTACATGACTAGCAAACCCAGCTTAGAAAAGCTGTACGCACATCTTTTTTTTTTTTTATTAAAACACAAATTAATTGCAAATTAATTGCAGAAAATGTGTTTCGCTAGTGACAATTCTTACGAATACACACTAATTTTCAGACTTTCAGACACATTCACTTCAAAACAATGGGGTCTAACTGCTCACCATGTGGCCATGAGGGACAGGGATGCAGTCTCACTTCCTGCTCTAGAAGGCAGAGGTGTGGCTAAAGTAAGGCCCCATCTATGCCCTAAAACTCTTTGCGTTTCAGTAGTGAAATGAAAATGTAGGCGTCAGGGTTTAGGATAGAATAGTTGCTATATGGAAAAACAGCTTATTTTGGATTAATTGTTATTGTGACATACGGAGAACCAGCATATTTACATACATCATATATCCTCACATTCAGCTTATAGCAGTTTAGCCCCACTCTTTCAAATTGAAGTTATAAGGCATGTTTTACCCTGGACTGCTTTTCGATGAGGCACAATACAGCAATACAGCAGGCAATCAGAAGAGAAGCCAATTACATATATGAGTCTTAAAGGCACAGTAAACAGCCAGTTTAATCCTTTGGGATAAAGAGAGCTTGGAAATGGTAATGTAAACTGAATTATTACCATTATGTTTGGTACAAAATACAAGAAAAATGTAGAATTCATCTTTTCATGGAAATCTACAACTGACTTGCCTTCAGATGTGATTGATCAGAGGACACATTCAAGAACCTGTAGCAGAGATCTCACATAAGACATACTCCCACTCAAAGTTATGGATAATGTTTTGAGATTATTTTGTTTTGGCGTGAGCAATTTTATAAAGCATAGCTGGGCTTAGCTGAGTGCTGCCCACAGTGCATTTTCCACCGGTATAATTGAATTAGATTTCCAAATTAAACTCGCGTATACATGGAGTGGTTGGAGAAATAAACACTTGAAACAGGCAAAGTGGGAGAGAAGATCACTGTTATACAAAGGTCAATCAATTACGGGTTCACTCGCTTCTGTTTCATTTCTACGTGTGTGGTTACCTCCAACCCCATTATGGCCACTTAAATCTCACCAGATATTGCAGTTGGAAATGAAATATATAAAGAGCAGAATGCCTTTTTGGCACTCTTCAAAGGTTTTAACATGGTTTTCATAATGCATTCCATGTTCATTTATATTTCATATGATCGCAAGGCAGCCATTAACTGTGTTTCGCATAAGCAGAAGCCTCCAGTGATTTGGATACCCAGTTTATTTTGTACTGTTTTCAACTTGTTCAACCTTTATTAATGCAGAACAAACATGAATAAAAAATGAATACTGACACTAATGTACATTTTTGATCAGTCAGTGTGTTAATATACTGAACAGTGCAGCAATTCCCCTCAGTGCAGTGTGACTTGAATATGTCTCTATGAAGGATGAAGGTGTATGTGTGTGTGCGCTTCCCTTCAGGGTGTAGATTTTGATATGGTCTGAAAGATGGTGCTATTTAGTTTGGGCTTTGTCCATCACACCTTCCTTGGTCTGAAGAGATACTGATGGAATTGAGTTGAATAGGAAAGAGGCTGTGCAAAGGTCAGGTTGCTATTCGAAATATTAATGACATGTCTGTTTGCTTTACCCATACTGCCTGGTGTTTTAACTATAATCTCAAATATCCAGATACATATAATATACATGTAAATACTATATTAACTCCAATGAAAAAAAAAAACATGAAGCAAGAAAGCACAAGGTTATGGCACTGGATTCACAGACTGCAGTTTACCTTTTCATGCCCCATTCTCAAACTCATCCTGTCATAACTAGAATTTCTCAGTTCAAATGGGATTTTTGTCATCATTCTATAAAGCATGTCCAGCTTTGCAACCTGTTGCTATGAGAGACCACAGCTGAAGTGCCAACTATAAGGTAATTTACCTATTCTCTGCCACCAAACCCATCTTTTATAGTTACAACTTTTCATTAGATTGAAAGGGGATCACTGTTCCGTAAAGCTTGTCCAACCTAGCAACAGTTGCTATGAAAGGACACATTTGTGGGAAGAGCATGGGCAGATCAATTGTGGAGTAGTTTATCTATGCTCCACACACAAATGCATTTTTTCATTGTTACAATTTCTAATTAGGTTGAAAGGGGATTTTATTGTCATTCTGTAAAGTTCTTCCAACGTCAAACATCAAAATTTCACTTAACTTTGTGAATTTAGGCTGGAGTGTAGATTTGCTACACTGAGCTTCCAGTTTAAACATGCTATATTATTGAGGTGGATTATGTTGTTGTAGCTAATCAAAGCTAAGCAGGCTGGAAAGGAGTATGGATAGATCAATTATGAGGTAAATGAGCTCCACCCACAAACATGTTCTTTCGTAGATACAGTTTCTTTGTAGTCTGACTGGTGGTTTTGTTGTCACTGTGTAAAGCTTGTCCAACCTAGCAACAGTTGCTATGAAAGAATGCATTTGTGAGTGGCGCATGGATGGGTCAATTCTGAGATAATTTACATATGATCTGCCCATAAAAGAAAAATGTTGCAGTTCCAATTTCTCATAAGGTTGAATGGAGTTTTTTTCGTTGTTGTTCTGTGAAGCTTGGCCAACCTAGCAACAGTTGCTGTGAAAGAACACATTTATGGGTGGATCATGGCTAGGTAAATTGTGAGGTCTGCTCACAAATGTGTTCCTTCTTTTGCCAGGTTGGACAGCACATTGGAGAAAATTTCACTCAACTTTGTGAATTTAGGCTGGAGTGTAGATTCGCTACAGTTAGCTTCCAGTTTTAAATCCTTCATTAATGAGCTGGATTATGTTGTTGTAATCAAAGCTAGACAGGCTAGAAATGACAACAAATTTTCCACCATGCTGATGTTAAGCTCAACTGTGGGACAAAAAATTACATTAACTTTTGGTACATATAGGTGAGTAATTCTTGAAAAAAACAGTGATGAATTGACTGATCGATATTACAGGTCTGCACAGGGCATGGAATTGACCCCATTTGAAATTTGAAGCCCAACCCAAGCTTGCTTACCCACACCAACAGAGATGGATTATCATATATGGTTTTATGGTGCTTTGCTCTGTTACTAAGTTGGTAGACAGAAAGTGTCTAAGATAAACCTTTTTTTATTTATTTTTTTTTAGAAAACTACCGCACTACAAAAATTATTTATTATCAATATATTTTTGTAGAATTGCCGATCATACCTAGCAGAGATCAGCAACCACCCTCCTCTGATCAAGTCCTCCTGCGCTAGTGATGTGAGAGAAAGAGAAAAAGAGAGCACAAGAGAGAAAATGCAAGACTTTGTGAAATGTATGTAGCCATATTCCCTCAAATCTATTGTGCATGAAAAATCAATCTGGAAAGCACACCGCAAATTAATATTAGAAAAGCTTGTCAATTCATTTTCCAAACTAGACACACAGTAAGTGCATGTGTCTAAGAATTCATTTTGATGACTTAATAACTACTGGATTGCTACTGGTTCTTTGTATGAAAAATGTCCTGTAGAATAACCTGGATGTGAATAGTTTATTGGGTTAAGCATGGGGATCAAAATCATCATTGCTTTGTGGTATGTAGAGTTTGACATGGTGATGATCCACCAGCATGTTCGAACATTTTGTTGATTAATGGTTGTGCTCTCTGACACATGCACCATGGCTCTCTACCCACCAGAACCCCTTCTAAACCAGGAGCATGGCCTCATCGTTCACTTGGTAACCATCTCCATAGAGACCACATTCAAGGAGCAACAGGGGTGAAAGCTTTGGACCAGTGCCTCTGCAAATGGATGGGCTTTCCACTGCTGCTGTCCTCTCTGTTAGTATATTTAGACACACAAAGTTCTGTGTGCTGCAATGATATGCAACTGTGTTGATTACATCTCTCTGTCCTACAAAAAAATATGAAAAATCACTAATTTGGTTCCAATTAATGACTCCCATGTGCAAACCTACTTTTAAAAGTAAAGTATGTCCTTGGTTTACTTTTTTCCAGGTTTGCGCTATACTCCATCTATTTAATGTTGTAACTTATCACTTTTCTAATCCTTACCCTTAAACTTAACCTACATATTTCTTCCCTCAGGACAATAGTCACCTTTCCAGAGAGAAAACTAAAAATGGGTGAGCTAGGCATCTCACTGTATGTACCTTCATTTACACTAAAACTGTTAGCATTCTTCAATATGTTGGACACAAGAAACTCATTTAGGACAAGTACTTTTTTCACTCTCTGATAGACCTTAATCTTGTGTATGAAAGAACGTAGTTCCTGGTTGGTGGCATCATTCTGACCACAGTTCAGTGTCAGTACCTTGACAGTTGCAGTTATATGATGCATTTTAAGTTTTTGCAATGGATTTTAAGTGTTTGTAGTGGATTACCACGAGTATTTGTGAGGCATTATCAGACATAACCATTGGACAAAATATTGCAAAGCCTGAAATAATAATTTAGAAGTCAGAGGTGTTGGGTCAGATTTTGCTGAAGTTTTTCGGACCACGTCATGTGTCTTTACACATTAACGTCACACGCACAAGTCAAAAGGAAGGTTTGGCTCAATGTTGAGGGTTCAAAATCAACATTATACTGATGAAGATATGATGACAGTATTAGATAACTCACTCACATCCTCAGAAGATGTTATTCACCAAGTTTTGACTGACTCTTTAAATACTCTTTCAACACACTTGCAATCATCAGATTCATCATTGCAAAATGTTTTTTCCATGTTGCATGCAATTACACATTTCCCCCAGAGATGTCCAAATCCTCAAATCCCTAAATCTTCCATAGTGACACTTTAAGTTTTGTATTCTATAATTTGTGTACAATTTTGCATCACATAATTTGTGTAACATGCAAGTTTGGCATTGCAGATGAGGAGGCTAAGTAATACGCAGGTTACATACATTAGAGTTTTGTTTTTTTTCATCAGGCAAATAATAGGAAGAGATAATAAAGGCAGAAGAACCTACAAACAGAAAAGGAAGGATGAAAGAACAAATTTTAAACACTAACTCATGAAATGAACAGAGCATGGAGTACAAATAAACAATGCAGGTCAGCGAACAAGCTGAGCCATAAGATAAACACTGAAATGAATCGAGAAACAATGGAGAATAATGATTGGCAGAACTACAAACAAAACACAGGTGCACCTGATTACAAAGGGGTGGGGCTACGATAAAGAGGGCAGAGACTGCAGAGCTTGATCAGCAGAATCATGAGAGTTAATTTTTATTTAAAACATTAACTAAATGTTGATTTTTATATGTATTTTTTCCTTTTTTTATGTAATTTATAATTTTTATATGCAATTATCAGCTACTGGTTAAGGCTAGTAAAACTATCTAGCTAACATAGCGACTTTGTTCTAGCTATGCTAAAACCTCATCCTTGAGGCTGTCAAAGATAGCACACAGAAAGTAGGGCGCTACCTTATTATGGTCAGTTTAATAAAACATCTGAATATTAATTGTGTCTTTAAAATGCATTTATCTTTTTTCTAATGTGTAATTTAATGAATACCCTGATTAAGTTTCTGAAGTTTCTGCCCAAAGATTTTTATCACCAAAATACCCCACAGGCATGTATTTGCAGAGCACCTGATCTCTGACATTTTCTTCGACAGAGATTATGTGATGCTGGAAATAAATCCTCATTTTATGTGGTGATGAGCCATATGACCAGCTGTGTATCTCCCATTAATGTGGCGTGCAAGCACAACACAAAAATCTTGCTTACAGCAATTTCACCTTATGCCTTATTTCTTGAGTGCTCTTATATTGTGCTTTATGCTAAGTGCATAAAACAGATTTACATGCAGTACACTGTAAAACTGAGTCCATCCCATTGCCTCCATGAAAGTGAAACGAAGTAAACTAACCTCCAGCCGCCTTTTTCAATGAAGTAAACAAGCAGGAAGGTACAGTAAGTACTCTATTTCTAGTTTCCCCTCTGCATTAGCAGATGTATGCACGTTTAAAAGCATTTCAATCAATGAGATGTCCATCGATAATGGGGCCTGCCTTTCAGCAAGCCAGCGGAAACATACGTTTTCATTAAGGAGAGCCTGGCTGCAGGACGTCCCTGTATTAGAATGCCTTCTGCAGAGGCGGGAAGGAGCAGAAAAAGCCTGCGTAGAAGCAGAATGCCAGGCACAAGGCTCATTTGCAGAATTTCTTTCTTTTTAGTGAAAAATAGCTGTGTATTAAGAGAGGCATGGGTGGATGTTTTGCTTCGTTGCTTTGCTAATGCTCTCTGAAAAGCTATTGCCACGCATCTGCAAGAGATGAGTATGGACCTGCTGAGAATCAAGCACAAAGGAATGAGTGGATGGCTGTTGTTTACATCCAAGATGGATGGGTCTAACTTGCATTAGGAAGGTTAGGGAAGATGTCAGTGCTGCTAGTTGGCAGCATAGATGGGAAAAATAAGAAAGTAGAAACATGTACATGGACTTCAATACATCTCAATTATTCCACCGCTAGTTCAGATGTGGAATAAATTACAGATAAAATTTCCTAGAATTAATTATCTTGAAAAAATATTCAATATCTCTCTGTTACAACCTGTATAACTATGGAATCATATATATATATATATATATATATATATATATATATATATATATATATATATATATATATATATATATAATACACTGTACATGCTTTGCTCATTACTCATTATAGCCCTTTTGTGTGAAAAATAGATAGATATAGCATCTAATAAGTGCGGAGTTTGTTATATGTTATGGTGCTGTATCTTTATTGAACAAATAGCTTGAACAATTAAGATCACTGATGCATGGAAAAATGTAAATCCTTGTATTTATTATCTAGTGAAACTGCCATTACAGCCAATAATTTCAGTCAAAGGCTTTCTCTACCTGCCGATCAGTCCTGTGGTGTTCTTAGGAGGTATCTTAACGCATCAAATCAAAACCAAGAAAATACATTTCTTTGTAGTTACCTTCACATGCATTATACAAGATATCATGATTACAAATTAATAAATATTTTTTTATAACAGCCAATTAATTATCATCTATTGGTTTGTTAAAGCTTAATAAGTGCATTATAAGTGCATTATAATGCCCACCTTTACTGAGGTCATGCCATCAGGGCATATATTACAATGCACACATACAGAAATTCTGGTAATTCCAATTTTTAAACTAATATCTTAGACAGAAGTGGAAAGAAAGGAAACTATGCTAATCAGATCACTGCCAGATGTACATCAGCATTAAGACCTTCAGCACCATGTGATTATTATGAATTTAAGTGAGTAATCACACACTGTGTGTCAATTTTAGGTCTCAAGTGGGATATTAGCCTTAATATTTTCATCAAGAATGGACCACCATGTGAGAGATTAGCAGTCTTACGCTGTCATCAGCGAGATATGGCAGGACAATAGTGCTGTATTGTATTTAGCGTTAATCTCCTGGGTTATGGCATTTGAAAAGAGTTTCATTTTTTGTCCTTTGTCTCAGAGAGAGAGAGAGAGAGAGAGAGGGAGAGAGATATTCAAACAGTTTGCTCTTTCATTGGTCTGTCTATAGCTTGTCTGGCAGAGCTTCCGAGAGAAATAACTGATTCAATTCAGAATCACTTGATGCTGAAATCGTCCAAAATAAGCTTTTATTAAGATCCAATTAACAGAGAAATCAATCTTGTTAGTGTCATTTAATTAAAGGAGAATTTCATAGATTTATCCAAATTTCTGCAGTATTCAATAGTTAAAATGTAAACAAAGTCAGAGTAGTTTGATGTGAAATTGTGCATATGATGGATATATATATATATATATATATATATATATATATATATATATATATATATATAATATACATACTTATTTTGCTGTAGACCTATCATCAAACAATGTCTCAGGCATCAGGCAGTACTCATTATGTATGCATAATGATTTTGTACATAAGCATTAACACTTTAGGTATTAACACTTTAGACGTCTTGTTACTTTAACCACCACTGTGAACAATCCTGTCTTGGTAAGTTTATCTAGAACTGAGTATTTCGCATCAAACCACTCTGAAAACCTCTTTCATCTTAACAATTTAATTATGTAGAAATTTGGAAAAATTGGTACAGTTCTCCTCCTGTTGGTCACCAAATGCAGTTTTTCTTAGTTATATACAGTTTGAACAAAGTTGCTTTGAATTTACTTGATTCAAATGTATACATTGATTTCATATGAATGAAACACATTACCTCAACACAATTACTCTTGTTCAGTTTACTTACTTTTGGCAAAAATTATATTGAGTAATCACACATTTTTTTTTACTCATGTTTAACTGATACACACTTGTGGATCATGGAAATTCAAAGTACCTTTTTTTAGCAAAGCTGTGGTATTTAACATATAAAGGTATGCAGCAATCACTACACAACACAGCTATGTATAAGGAAAAAAAATCTTTTCATGATTCACAATATTCACACTCATCGTGGGCGCTGAGTTCTCTCCCAAAGCATGCAAGCGTAATTAGTTTAATCTCTTCTGTATCATGTTCATGCACATGTTATCATAAATTACCTTCACATCACACAAACCTGTTAGAGGAGCATGCGGTGATCCTTAAATGCACCATAACATATATATTTCATAAATCATTTTTCATCTCACCGCTGTCCTAGGAAAGCCACTGCACTTTCTTCCCTTTTAATTTTATTCATGAATAGTGGAAAGTTATCCTTGGTGTATGTTATGCAAATGGCTGAGTGCTAATTAAACAGGTGCTTTTCTGCAGTAATTATTCTGCAGATGGAACAATATTAGTTATCAGATTTTAGAAACAGAATGCATTTTAAATAATGATATACAGTGGTGTGAAAAAGTGTTTGCCCCCTTTCTGATTTCTTATTCTTTTGCATGTTTGTCACACTTAAATATTTCAGATCACCAAACAAATTTAAATATTAGACAAAGATAACACAAGTAAACACTAAATGCAGTTTATAAACGAAGGTCTTTATTATTAAGGGAAAAAGAAATCCAAACCTACAGGGCCCTGTGTGAAAAAGTGATTACCCCCCCATAAATTAACTGTGGTTTATCACATCTTTGGAAAGCTGAGTTCAATTTCCCTAGCCACACCCAGGTCTGATTACTGCCACACCTGTTCTCAATCAAGAAATCACTTAAATAGGACCTGCCTGACAAAGTGAAGTAGACCAAAAGATCCTCAAAAGCTAGACATCATGCTGCGATCCAGAGAAATTCAGGAACAAATGAGAAACAAAGTAATTGAGATATATCAGTCTGGAAAAGGTTGTAAAGCCATTTCTAAAGCTTTGGGACTCCAGCAAACCACAGTGAGAGCCATTATCCACAAATGGTGAAAACATGGAACAGTGGTGAACCTTCCCAGGAGTGGCCAGCTGACCAAAATTACCCCAAGAGCACAGCGACGACTCATCCAAGAGGTCACAAAAGACCCCACAACAATATTCAAAGGACTGCAGGCCTCACTTGCCTCAGTTAACGTCAGTGTTCATGACTCCACCATAAGAAAGAGACTGGGCAAAATTGGCCTGCATGGCAGAGTTCCAAGACAAAAACCACTGCTGAGCAAAAAGAACATAAAGGCTTGTCTCAGTTTTGCCAGAAAACATTTTGATGATCCCCAAGACTTTTGGGAGAATACTCTGTGGACTGACGAGACAAAAGTTGAACTTTTTGGAAGGTACGGAGCCATGAATTCTACTGTCTACCAAAAAATCCTGAAGGAGAATGTCGGGCCATCTGTTCATGACCTCAAGCTGAAGCGCACTTGGGTTCTGCAGCAGGACAACAATCCAAAACACACCAGCAAGTCCACCTCTGAATGGCTTAAGAAAAACAAGATTAAGACTTTGGAGTGGCCTAGTCAAAGTCCTGACCTGAATCCGTTTGAGATGCTGTGGCACGACCTTAAAAAGGCAGTTCATGCTCAGAAACCCTCCAATGTGGCTGAATTACAACAATTCTGCAAAGATGAGTGGGCCAGAATTCCTCCACAGCGCTGCTAAGGGTGGCCCAACCAGTTATTAGGTTTAGGGGGAAATCACTTTTTCACACGGGGCCCTGTAGGTTTGGATTTCTTTTTCCCTTAATAATAAAGACCTTCATTTATAAACTGCATTTAGTGTTTACTTGTGTTATCTTTGTCTAATATTTAAATTTGTTTGGTGATCTGAAACATTTAAGTGTGACAAACATGCAAAAAAATAAGAAATCAGGAAGGGGGCAAACACTTTTTGACACCACTGTAGATGTTAATGTGTAATTGTAAGTGTGAACGTGCAAGATGTTTACTCGAAATATGTATTTACACTAATGCCCCAAATTCATTTGTGGGAACAAAAGGCTGTTGAAAAGCAAGGCATATCTTGCAAATACTACAAATAACTAGGGTGAAAGGGCAAAAATCTCTATATACCTCTATATTCACCTTACTTACCCCTTAAACACAAGTACAGCTGTAAAAAATGCCCCCAAAATAGTGGTAGAAATATAATAAATGTTAAATAAGCACTGTGCATAAAAATGGTTAAAAGATATAGAGAAAATGGGACTCCTAACAAGCATGCAAGACCTAGCAGACCACTACAACTGTCACCATCAGATAAACAGAACTTAAAGCCTACATTTTTAAGAGATAGAAGAAAATCAAGCTCTCTTGCTTCAGATCTGAAACAATCCACAGGTGTTTCTGTCCATCCGTCCACTGTGAGAAGACAACTCAACAGTATGTTGAAAGTCTGAAAGGATGAGAAGCTGTCAAGAAGCTCCTACCGCCAAAAAAGAAATACATTTTCAAATCAAACAAAGCTGCTGGTGTTTTCAGAACAACCCCAGACCACCCCAGGGTCCAGACCTTAACATCATTTAATGTGTTCAGGATTACTTGCATTGTGAGAAGCAGAAAATGCCACTAACTTCTAAGACTGAACTTTGGAAAAATGAAATATCCCTGCATATTTAGTTTAAAGAACTGAAAGCAAGTGTTCTGAAAAGAAAGAAAGCTGAAATAAATGCAAAGGCTAGAAACACTATATCTATACTGAGTGTTTTTTTTCACTAAAAAGAAAAAAAAAGTTAGTTATTCCTGTGTAATTTTCTTTTAAAGGTCTTGGGTTCATGGAAAATTCCCTTGCTATTTGCTATTTTAACAGTATGTTAAGATTGTTGAAATTTCAAAACATGTTCACTCCCTAATCCATACAGCCTATTTATAGAAACTAAGCTGCAAAAGCCATATTGAATTAACTGCTTCTGACATATATAGTCCCATTAAGCCTACAACAGTTTAGCCCCTCCCATTTAATGAAGTTATCAGGAGTGTTTCAGCCTGGACTGTATTTTGAATGAGGCACAATATAGGGCAGCCAACCAAAACAGCCTGTTTAATAAAGAATGAAGACAGGTCAGAAAATGGCCATATAATAATAATTGATGACTCGTTTTGGTACACAAACGTCATGAGTGCACTTCAGAATGAAAACCAAAGCACAAGAAATGAAAAAATAAATAACTTATACTTAATTGCTGCTTTGACTAAAATGTGAGTGAATGAAGGGCGGTCTCTGACTTTTGCACAATACTGTATTCATGTATTTTGCAAAGTGGGTAAAACTCTTAATAATAACAATATTATTATTAGAATTATTTTCTAGCCTGTTTCTTGCCTGTCTTTCAAGTGAACAATTTTTGTTTGTCATCTTTGTCTTTTAAAATGCAGTAGGTCAGTTTACACCATTATATTTTTGGATCTTTCATGGAGAAGGCTGATAGAAGATCAGTAAGGAGAGTGTTCTCTCTCTCTCTCTCTCTCTCTCTCTCTCTCTCTCTCTCTCTGTCATTTGGGGTTAAAGAGGTTGACAGACAGCTCCATTCTTCTCTACATGACTCCCCCTGCTGTTCTTCACCAGCTGCCCCAGTCTTAGCCAGTTTCACTGAGTGCATATGGTTATACGAGTCGGCCTCAGAGAGAGTGAGAGAGGAAGAGGGTATGTGTGTGTGTATGTGTTTGTTTGTGAGAGAGAGAGAGAGAGAGAGAGAGAGAGAGAGAGAGAGAGAGAGAGAGAAAGAGAGAGAAGGATTGTTCCAAAAGCTTATTCCTGCACATTTGAAATCTGCCGGAAAGATCTCTGTGTGTATGCTTGGGCATATGTTGTCCTCCACGTGCTCCAGGGTTAGGGGTCCTCTGCAGGCCCGTGGTGAAGAAGACACACTGGTTGAACGGGTCATTCGAGTGTTTCCGTATAATTGCAGCGGTTAAAACACCACTGAGACTCATAATAGAAAAGATGTCTCCCACTGCCTTCTCCATGTCTGTCTCCGCATCTCTCACTGTGCCTCTCTCGTCCATATCTTCCCTTTTCCTCCCTCCCATTTCATTTTTCAAGTCAATACCATCTAAACCCAGTTACATTAGTTTCTATTGACAGAAAGGGACAACATGAGGGCGGGGTACAGATTGCTTAACAATATCTTTAATTTGCAATTACTTTCAGCTTTAAACTTGAAAGGCACTGTGATGAGCTTTTTCAAGAGTATGCTTTTATTTATTTATTTATTTATTTCCCCCAATATTGAACATGACTATTTACCATCTTTCAGTGCCTCATGCAGTCCATGTTTTCCACTCACATCCAGTAAGTTACTAATGCCTTTGTACTCTGCTTTGCAATGACTGCTCACTTGCCAGCAGAAGCTGTCATCTATTTTGCATTAATGTTGAGCTAAAAGCCAGTATTGTGTCTATATATTCATAAGAACGTGTTTTGTGGACATGGTTAGTGGGCTAGCCTAATTAATATCCAGCAGAATGAGAGCACACAGTAAGTGCTTTGTTTAGAAGTGAGCAGATGTTGCTCTCATGAACAGCAAGATGCTCCAGCCAGCGCAATTTTTCTTCCCTTTCATTCTTTTAAAGTGAGGAATGCACTGAAAGTGTGATGACAGTGCTTCAACATGATTAACTTCTTTGACATGTGTTCCTAGTTGCGAATGCGACCAATGAAATATATTCCCACAAGAGAGACTTACAAATGCATTTCAAAGACATACCAGAAAAAGAAAATATTTGTATGTGTCCTTCTTTCATCTACTTTAATTAATGGCACAATTTGTATCATTTTGTTTTTCGACATTGTTGCTGTCATAACTGTCAGTGCTTAGATGAACATCATTTTTTATGACAAAGCTTTCCACTGCTATCAAAACAGAAACTTCAAAGCACACATCCAATGGAGTCAGACCATAACAAATGTTTCAGGTGGTATCCTTTACACTGTGCTAGCATTGCTGAAGGTACTTTAATGGACTCTGATAGCAACATTTCACAAGGGTTTCACTCTTTCATGTGGTTCCCTTCTGCCAGAACAATTTCAAACCTAGAAGACACATTTTGTGGTTTTTGCTACACACCCCAGAAAGAATATCCCAAGCAGGACTTGCTAGAGTACCCCCATTACGTCATCTCCATAGAAGAGTTCCTGCACTGCAAATGAAAGCCCAGAAGGGGCATTTACGTAACTCTTAGTTAGGTGTGACCTTTATGAACAAGTGAACCAAATGAGATCTGGCCTGTGTCACGGTCACCCAATGATATATAAGTGTCAAGAGTTTCAACCAGAGCAGAGATTGAGCTGAACTAAGACTTGACAGCGGGAATTCTCCTTTTAAATTCCTTCTTCTTTTAAACAAAGTTTAATCCCTAACGCTTATTACTTTTCTGCACTCTTTAAATGTAATTACACTATTACATGATTAATTACATAGTTATAGATGCAGAATTATAATTACATTTCACTTACATTCTGCATCAGATTCGGGTCTTCTCTTCTGATTTTTGTATTTGTTTCAATGTTCAGAAATGACAAAAACTTATTCACAAACAAGATTTTATACACATTAGCTTTTCATCAAGTTCTAATTACAATGAAATATCTTCTACTCATGACACTGATTGAAAGTCTAAAATGTGCACTTTCAAAGAAATTCTCTGCTTTTTACAATGAGTTATAAATAAGAAATAATGAATCTCAAATTACAGGATGCTTCTTTTTGCTGACGACTTTAAAGAAGGATTAATGGTTTAAAAACAGACTTCTTAATATCATGAAACACTGCTTTGTAAATATAAAGGCTTAGTTTCCTAAAGGACTGAGGTGAACCAGGGTAGTAATCTAGATCTATACAGTCTCCCCTATTGTTTTAGAACTGGAACACACACTCCCAAGGGTCTGGAAAAGGTTGTTTTGTGGCAAATGCAGGAAAGATGCTTAAACAAATTAAGTTTCGATTAAGATTCATTGGGCACATTCACACTCAATAACTGTAATTAAACCTGTTTTAACAATTAATCCTGTTGTGTGGTTGACCACACTTGCACACACTGTAAGCACAAAAAAACACTCAGTATAGATAAGAAACTGCAATCTGCTTGGCTGCTCAGGGTACAAGGTTTTAGTAACAACCCATCACAATATGTAGCAATGTGAATTTTCACCAGTGACTATTAGTTTTGTTGTTGTTGTTCGAGACAAGACAATCTTAAGGCTGCATTTTCATAGCTTCTAGGTTTTATAGATTATACTATTTGAGGGAGATATTGTATTACAAAACATACATTTAAAATGTCTTATTGCTACATAATACCATAGATAAAAGCACATTCCACATGTTCTATGAGTCAAATGTATTGATTTGTGGGGCTATGCATGACTGTTGAGTATAGCTATAACATAGATATGATGCTAATGATGCAAACTTTATTTGACTTTGTCTGACACCTTACTCCATGAGGTTTGATTTGATAGCAGGCACCCCTGGAACAAGACATAGATTCATGTGATGCATATACTGTAATAATTTCGTAACATAAAAAAACAATTCCCAACTGGGCAATCAAGTTTCTAACATAATATTAAGGCTGGAAAACAAACAATTAACGATGATTTGCTAATGCCTGCTTACTAAATAGCTAAGTTTGTTAGGCTAAAGAAGTCAATTATAATCTGTTCAAGATAAATTCAAGCCTCTATTCTCAAGAGCTTTTTGTGAAACAGATTGTACAGCTTAGCCTTTAAACGCTGAAAATATATCTTTGGCATTTATTACATAAAATTCCTTTTTCAGTTAATGGTTCAGTTAAATTCTTACTGACTAATTACTTTCTGTTTCCTTGCTGTCATCACCCATTGTGACTTTTTGGGTCATCCAGAGTCAGGGCTGTGTCAGTGTGAACTAAATGGTCACTTTCTCTGCCAAACCAGCCAATGCACCTTTATAGCCTAACATTAAATAAATGTGCATACATCCATTCATCTGAACCACAAGCAGATGTAAACAGTTTATAAAAGCTAGGTGCATCAGTACATGAAATTGATTTTCTCTGCAAGGTCAGGATGTACCTATTACCTGTGTGCACCATGGTGTGGACAAATGGCTGGCTTGCAAGCATAGAGACAGCATTAGCCCATTACCAACCCAAGTTCATTCTTCAGCAATAATCAGAGTGTACATTTTTGCATGTTCTCCTACATTTTTTTTCAGGCCAGGCCAGCAATATAAACTATAATATGCAGGGGATATTTGTTGGTGGTCTTATCAATGAATTTGCCCATGTGTATATTAGAAATATCCATGCAACCAATATAGTGTATCAGTAGACTGTTGATGATGTCTGTCTGGCCGGCTAACGAGCTCTGATACTGGGCTTCCTCCATTACCTCCCCTCCCCAGGCCTCTGCCACGCTGCCCCGGAGATCATCATTTTCCCATAACAAACCGTGGATTATTATTCTGCTGCTGACTGATTCTTGGGCTGGAAAATTATGCGCTGCAGCCCTCATCGTCTTCTCCCATTCGGAGCTGGCGATTGACCATGTAAAACTGCAAAAATGAGTCTAATCACGGGAGGAATTATTTCCAAGACGGAAAACCATAAAATATGGGCATGCTTGAGCGCTGTGCTCAATGCCAGTGCTTCGAGCTATGGCAATGAGGAGAAGGAGTCTGACAATTAGGGTTCTATGCCTATGTCAGTCTTGTGCAGATCGTGCATACATGAAAAATAAGATGATCCAAAAAGGGTTCTTTCGAGTGATTCTGAAACTTTTGGCTCCCTAAAGAATCGTTCAAATAAGTAGTTTCATTCCTTTAAAGAAGTATCATTTGAAAGGCTCCTTATGGAACCAAAAGCAGTTTTCATAAGCCTTCATAAGTCAAGCATAATAAGCTAAAGCATACTGCCACAAAGGGTATATATATATATATATATATATATATATATATATCACCTTTGAAGTAGACAGTTTGAATATCATTGTTGACAATCAGGTATCAGTGTTTTGCAAATGTTCTATACTAGTCAAATGTTTTTCCTAGAACTGTTCATCCAAGCAGGCTTATGAACAGAGAGACCCAGAGGGGCTTGAGCCCCTTTTGCCCCTGAACTGTACAAGCACCCTTTAGGTCAGCATCTATAATAATTGTGTTTTATATGGCCATTGTTCATGGACAGTTCATGTTCCAAGAGCTTCGTTGATCTTGGGTGCCTCTCTGGTGCAGTGTTTAATTCCGAGTAATTCTGAGCTGCAGTGCTGGAAATCTCATCAAAAAATGCACTGATAATGTTTCTTTAAGAAAACATCACATTCCACAGCGTGGTTACTTTGAACAACACAATGTCATCATTAAGGGGCACTAAGAACTTTAACCTGGCTTGTATTAAACCTCTCTGGTTTGTAGTAATTAGATGGCACAGTGTGTAACATTACAGCCTTGTATGCTGGAGACGAGCATTCAAATCCCTGCTTAAAATGTAAAGTTAAAGCCCTGTGGAACCAAAATTTATGTTTTCTTTCTAAGTATTTTAATCTTGCTCTTGTGGGCACTCATTATACATGTACACAGTATGTCCTGTGAATAACTTCCCAAAGCCCAATAAATGGGCAACATATTTCGCCAACATTTTCCTCTTTCAGTGTAAAACTGGGCAGCCCTAATTTTGGGTGGTGCATACGTAAGCAAGACCCTCACCAATCACAAGGCTGATGTGGCTTTTCCTGCCCACACAGCTTAACAAATCAGTGTTCCTCCAATGTCTCTTTCTTTATGTTCAAAAAACTTACAGAGAGAAAGCTAACCTAGCAAGCATAAGTGAGCTGTCTATGTAGCTCATCAGTCTGCCTGACATTTGTTTGTCTACTCAATTGTTCAGCTGCCCATTTGTTCATTCATTTGTCCATCTGTTTTTTCATCCATTCTTTCATATGTTTATCTGTCTGTCTGTTTGTTCATTCTACCAGTCATGCAAGCATTTCCTAGATGCACATCAAAGAGTAAAGTGAATAAGAACGTTATCTTCTTTAAGATGTCACCAATTTCTTGTGCTACTGTGTTTTGTTCAGCATGAGGCTGAGAATGTTTGACTGAGGGTGTCAATCATGCATGCTCATCAGAATTAAGACCATGCCCAAAGAATTAGGTCTAATAAGTGTTTGTAAGCCATGTTTTATGATATTTCTATCTTTTTTTCATTAAAACTTTGTATCTTTATATAACACCCAATTTAAGGGTTATACACACTTTTTAAAAAATACTTTTCTCTGTGTTTTTGGGGACTTTAAGCTTTTTAGCTGCCTTAGGGAAACACTCATCACCACATTTGCTTTCCTACAAAACATGATTACATTCTCTTGATCTATGTTTTTGTAATATGCTGTAAATTGAATTAGGTTCAATTCACATTTATGTTTCCCTTTTTTTCTTTTGAGCTCCTGCCCCCCAAAATTTATGTGCATGCGGAAGTAGTCTCACAGGGCCAGATGCAATGTCATAACAAGAACATCTGGGGACAACCACGAGAAATTTTGGGCTAAATGTGGGTGGGAGTCTAGACTTAATGGGGTGGGAACAAACAGACTGTGAAATTTCTGAACCAACCCAATGCTTTGTGTAGGTGGCACTCAAAATAGAGGGTGATGATACATTCATCAACGTAATGATGGACAGTAAGCCTGATGTTAGCCCATGGGTGTAATGCATGACTGAGAAGTCCCCCAATAACTTCATTTAAGCATGTAGATGTGTGAACAGAGAACACATTACATGCAGTTAAAGAGCAGGCTACCAATAGCTTCAGGAAAAGACTGGATATGCATTTAAGCTGAGTGGAGTAGAGAAATTTGGAGGTGGGTTTTAGAGGGGGATGTGCCCTTGTTAATGGCGAATTTCACCACAATCCAGTACCAATTGAATTGAACAGTTTGTCCCTAGACAACCAATCTGGCCCCAGGAGACTAGTGTCCATTTCAAGAACCATTAAGGAAGTTTTATTTTTAATAGTGTTGCTCCGAAGACCTCTTTGTTGTCGACAGTGTTTGAGCTGGGGTTATCTGAATGATGCATGGTTAATCATATTACATAGAAGTCTTTTGGCACTGGTGGTAGTTACGGTACAATGGCATAAAACCACTCACATGCAGACACGCACATGCAGACACACTCCAGTCCACCCTTGCCTGCTATAATTGTTTAAATTCCCTCTGCTAGGCACAGTTTGCACAGTGGCTCCATTTAGGAGAATCCCATATGATTGCTCCATGGTCAAGCTGGGAAGATTATCTCATGTCTGTTTAATGGAAAACACTGCCATCTGTTTATTTGTGTGTGTGCGCATGCATTTGTGTACGAGACTTTGATACAGAGCTGATTTCATTTGACAAGCTAATCTTAAACAAGTAAGCTCTAGGACAGCAGAATGCCCTTGAACTTCATCTAAACTTGTAAACACACTGGTCGACTTTTTCTTATACTTTTTTTTTAACCAATCACTCCGGAGGGAAAATACATATCCACAATCTCAAAACTTCACACTCTAGCCTGCAATGAAAAATAAACAAATAAACAAATTGGCATTCAAATACAAACTCTGATATTCAAATGCCCAGAGCTTCGGTAAATACACAACAAAAACCGCAGCGCACCGGCTAGCTCCAGGGTGACGAGACTAACTCCTACTTACGACAATGTACCTGCTGAGCCCAAGCGCAGGGCTCAGGTGAATCAGTGCTGGGTTTGGAGGCGGGTGTGTGTGCGTGAAGGTAACTGAAGATGGGTTAAGGAGAGCGTAAGCGTAGCCAGTATTCCCAGGTGTTGCTTTAAATAGATTCCCCCTACTTATTCTTCCCCCCTAACTCTTAGATCCACCTCACTCCCACTCTGTTCACACTCACACACACACTCCCCTTGAGTTGCTGTGAAGAACACTTGTGATTTTTTTGCTGGAGATTCAGTCTGGAGGTGAAAAAGAACGCCAGGACTGTTCCACCTGGGCCTCCACGGAGAATAAATCCACCACTACTAACAACAAAAGACAAAGCGCGCTCCTTATGAAAGTGTATGTCTCTTCCCATAAGGATGATCCTATATTTAGAGGCTTCGTCCTCTTAAAATGCGAGGAGCTTGTTAAGTTTCCCATGGTACTTTCCTTTCTGAGAGGAAAAAGAGTGTGTTAAGAATGCGATTTATTTTCAGAGTCTCGTCCTGTTCTTCTGCTTTCAGTACGCTCTTAAAAATAAAGGTGCCAAAAAGGGTGCTTTGGAGTGATGCCACAGCAGAACTACTTTTGGTGTCCTCAAAAACCATTGAGTGTAAGGTTCTTCAACCCTCAAGACCCTGTAATGAATTACTGAATGAATTCTTACAGAACATACAATAATTACAGCAATATTGAACGTGAATCAATTATTTTTTTTAATAATCCAAAACATATTCAATCCATAAAATATTCAATGTTTCACACATTTATATATCCTTCTTAATGAGAATCCCTCAAAAAAGGCAGGAATTCAGAAGAATATTCAGATGTGGAAACAACAACATGGAACTAAGTTCAAGATGTGAAACTACTCTGAGTGAAATAACTCTCGCAAGCATAAATCTCATTCAGTATTGATGACCTGGCAAATTATTTCATTGTTTGATACAAGTTTACATTGATTTTCAGGGGTAGTCCATAGCCGATATGAATCAGCTAAACTGATTATCAGGCATGATATCTTTATAATTTATGCTTTCCAATTAGTCTCAGTCCCTCAGCTACACTGACCAAATCCTCACACCATGCAGCCTGCAGCAGACACAACACGAGTCAAAGAAATGAACTTATGTTTGACTATTTCCTTTGTGTGAATGCTGAATATCTCTTAATATCTCTTACTTCAGTCTTTCAAAGAAATGGTGAAGCTTGTGAAATTGTAGCTGAGAGAGTTCTTAGGCTAGCTGTGAAACCTTTAGTTACATCAGGATGGCTGATTTTTTTTTTTTTATACACCCTAACAGGGTCTTTTGAAGGTTATATATATGAACTTCAGTCAAAGAACCACAGAATGTGGAAATGGTTCTTTACATGTTTCATCTCTATGAAGGAAAATCTGTTGTATATGGTCCTTTTAATAATCACTTACTAGCCGTGACCATGATTTTAAAAAATAATAGCCCTCTATATAGCTCCAAAAATGGTGTTACAAGTCCTAGAACCTCTTTTAGGTACTATATAGAGCCCTTTTTGCTAAGGGTGTAGTAAGCTATCATATTTAATGCTAGGAAATAATGATACTGAACATTATTAGTTGTTGTAATCACTTTGTTCCATATTCTCTTCTTTATTTCTTTGAATTCTTAGTTTTATTATGTATTTTCACACGTCCAATGCCTATTACAATTTCAGTGCCCATTTACCCTTCAGTTGTGAGATGATAGCTTTCGATAATTTCTATATCTTTATATCTGTATCTATAGCTTTTTATATTAAAGAGTGGGAGTACCCACCTTGAAAACAAACTCAACTTAGAATTCTCATTTTTTCTGCTTTTGTGATTAAACATTTTGTGACCAATAAAAAACTAAATTGGAACTGGATCAGGCTTAATATAGCCAGTACCCGATTCATCAAATCCAAGGGATGTGAGGGGATCCAAAGGATCAGGATCTGTGCCATCTCTAATTAAAGGCTTTTCTTAGAACTGTACATCTGAGCCAAGAACTATTTAGACACCCTTTATTTTTAAGAGTGTAGGTTTTAGCACATAGCTATGGACAAACACTCCTGAAAACAACTGCCTTTTTGATGAAAATGAGAGGTTACACAGACCTCCTCTGGGAGCGAATAAAGTTAAGACATCCAGGCTATCCGCTTAACACTTCATTATCCCTTAAATCTCGGAACGGGCCACCTACTAATTAATTTAATGATATTAATATGTCGCAATAAAGGCAAGAAAGCTGGCGGCGAGTACAGAAGAAATGAAAGGGGCAAAGAGAGAGCGACAGAGAGAGTGAGAGAGAGAAAGGAGCGAGGCAGCGAGTAACCTCTGGGGTGTCGTGGCTTAAGGCAAGCTTTCCTCCAGGCCTGAGCTCCACAGTGCATGTAATTAGAAGAGGAGAAACGAGAGGTGTACAACTTTTACATTTAATATCCCTGATCACTCTGCCTGCACATGATGTATGTCAGCCAGACAGAGAGAGAGAGAGAGAGAGAGAGAGACTCAGTGTAAGAGAGGGAGAGGGGAGAGAGGAAGAAAGAGAGGGAGAGAGAGAGACAGAGAGATAGAGACTCAGTGAAAGAGAGGGAGAGGGAAGAGAGAGAGAGGGAGAGAGAGAGAGACAGCGAGATAGAGACCCAGTGAAAGAAAGGGAGAGGGGAGAGAAAGAGAGACAGAGAGATACAGATCCAGTGAAAGAGAGGGAGAGGGGAGAGAAAGACAGAGAGAAAGAGAAAGCGAGGCAGAGAGAGAGAGATCCTGTGAAAGAGAGGGAGAGATGAAAGAAAGACAGAGACAAAAAGAGAAAGAGAGGGAGAGGAAGGAAGAGAAAGACCCAGTGTAAGAGAGGGAGAGGGGAGAGAGAAAGAAAGAGAGGCAGAGAGAGAGACAGAGAGATAGAGACTCAGTGAAAGAGAGGGAGAGGGAAGAGAGAGAGAGGGAGAGAGAGAGAGACAGCGAGATAGAGACCCAGTGAAAGAAAGGGAGAGGGGAGAGAAAGAGAGACAGAGAGATACAGATCCAGTGAAAGAGAGGGAGAGAGGAGAGAAAAGACAGAGAGAAAGAGAAAGCGAGGCAGAGAGAGAGATCCTGTGAAAGAGAGGGAGAGATGAAAGAAAGACAGAGACAAAAAGAGAAAGAGAGGGAGAGGAAGGAAGAGAAAGACCCAGTGTAAGAGAGGGAGATGGGAGAGAGAGAGAAAGAGAAGGAGAAAGAGAGAGACAGAGAGATAGAGACCCAGTGAAAGAGAGGGAGAGGGGAGAGAGAGAGAAAGAGAAGGAGAAAGAGAGAGACAGAGAGATAGAGACCCAGTGAAAGAGATGAAGAGGGGAGAAAAAGAAAGTGGGAAAGAGAAAAAGAGGGAGAGAGAGACCCTGTAGGGAGGGGGGAGAGAGAAAAACAGAGAGAGAAAGAGTAAGAGGCAGAAATGCAGAAAGACTAAGAGAGAGAGAGAAAGACAGAGAAAGAGTGAATGGGAGAAAGAGAGACCAAGTAAGAGATGCTTAAAAAGACTAAAATATACCACTTTAAAAAGAGAGACCCTGTAAAAGACAAGGAGAGGAGGAGAGAGAAAAACAAAGAGAGAGAGAGAAAGAGTGAGAGGCAGAAATACAGAAAGACTAAGAGAGAGACACACAGAGAAGGAGCGAGTGAGAGAAAGAGAGAATAAGAAAGAGATGCTTAAAAAACTAAAATATACCAATTTAAAGAGAGCGAGACCAAAAGAGTTAGACTGAAAGACTCGCAGAGAGAGACTAAGACTGAAAGAGAAAGACAAGGGAGGGCAGAGAGAGAGAGAGAGAGAGAGAGAGAGAGAGAGAGAGAGAGAGAGAGAGAGAGAGAGAGAGAGACAGAGAGAGAGACAGAGAGAGAGAGATAAACATAAAAAAGAGAGACAGGGGGAGAAACTGAGAGAAAAGTGGAGAATGAGAGAAAAAGAAAGATATATAAAGGACTAAGACAGACCAAATTAAGATTTATCTGAGCGTACTAGGGGAGAGTTTGAAATTCATTTATGTATTCAGAGACCAGCTCTGTACCTTGGGGTTGCCTCTGCGGAACACTTTTAAATCCAGTATATGCCACTTTCGCTCCATCCGTTAGGAGAGACATATCAGGTTTGTGGGCTCTGTTCATGCTGTGTTGTCTCAAGTACTGTCATCTTTTTTAATTCGAGAACCCTTGGATACCCTGGCTCAGAGGGATCAGAGCGGCCTGATGAAATATTGGTTTGGCTACACAACACTGGTTGGTCATTCTTCATGCATACGAAGAGGGAAGTAAAGTTATTACAAGAAAACCTATAAATTACTTCAAGCCCAACAATCTGGCTAGACAGCCTACGGAGATCGATGTGCGCCTTTGTTTCCATAGATCACGTAGATTCGTGTTCAGCATATTGTGCATCTACTGGTTTGTGTTCATTTCTGTATTTTAAATGTGGCACGGACACAAATCAATCTCTTGATCCCTGAGCACTAACATACATCGTACAGGCTTTAGTTTGACATAGTGAAGGTGAATTTGAGGCTTTACAATATACTCTTTAAAAAGGGGTTCCTTTGGAGATCTTCAGTTATATAGAGGCAACAGTTACATAGAACTATGACAATGAATCAATTAAATGCCAAAATGCTTCTATTCAGTTTAGAAAATGATATTTATTTTATACATGCTGTTCTAATTGTGTTATGATTGCATCCACAGGATCCATCCATTATGAATGTAGAAACAAACAAAATAAAAAAGAAAAAATCTATTTGGACCAAGCAAATGTAGGAAAACATGGTTCTTTTTCAGAAGCTTTTAAAGGACAACTTGGTAGTTCTTTAAAGCAGAGGCCATGAGTCGTTTGATACCAAACCACATTGATAAACTTTTTATTGATGCTGTGAACACAGAATAAAAGCCCTGATTACAAGAATGAAAATGATACCAAGAAGACATAGCATAATTTGATACTGTGGTTGGTATATTGGTTGGTATAATGTAGTGGGTAACACCACTGACCTCGATGCAGCAGACTGAATCCCTACCCAAACATGCACACCAATAAGAGTCCTTTGGCAAGACTACTAAAACTACATTCACCTCTGAACATTCATCTCTGTAACAGATCAAATTGTAAGTTGCTCTGTATAACTGTCTACTAAATGCCATAAGTATGATTGTAGCCTAAACATGACAATAGCGACATAAAATATTGATTTATTGCACTGGGATGTCAAGGCCCAAATCCATCGTCCAGTGATATGCGGGCATATGCTAGCAAATGAAGCTATAAAGCCATTTAATGACTTCACCATTTGGAGAAAAAATATTCATTAACAACTGCAAAACATAGGTTAATCATGTGAGTTGCAGCAATCCCAACCAATCCATCCCTTTCCTTTACCCGTTACTTTAAAGAACCTTTTCAAATGGTTCTCTCTACAATATACGTTGAGAAATTTGTAACCCTCTATTCTGCTACTTTAATGTGCACTCATTGCTGACACAGGTGTTCAATTGTACACGGGCGGCTTGTATGATCTCCATAGTAAAGTATTGCCAGTAGAATGGGATTCCCTGGAGCAGCTGCACATGAGCTTAACATCACCAAACCCAATGCCAAACATTGGCTAGAGGAGTATAAAGCCTGCCAGCATGGGCTGTGGAGCAGTGGAACAGTGTTCTCTGGAGTGACGGTACCATCCATAACCTTTAAGATAAGTTAGAGTTGCATTTGGGATCCAGAACAGATCATTCAACATTAGTTCCTGACCTCACTAGAACTCTTGCGGCTGAATGTAATCACATCCTCACAGCAATGTTGCATAATGTCATGTAATCATGAAACTCGATTTCATAAGAAACATCAGACAAGCAGGTAGATACCAAAAATGGTTCCACTATCGTTATAGCATCATTATGTGTACTATATGCATAGGCATACTCTTTCTTTCATCTGAATATGGGCAGCCATTAGTTTTACTGGTAAATTGGGGGAAATGACCACAAATGACGATCTCTTTGCTAAATGAGAGTATAGAGTATTCTAGGTAGTGTTTTTTGGCTTCGGGAAAACATACCCTAACAAAAAGCACCATTTGATTCTCTTCTATTTCCATGATCTATGCCTCAAAACACTTAAAGACACACAGATAAAGAAAGGACTACATATGATAATCTCAGATTGGTAGTTCAAAGCCAAGTCACAAATGCAGATTGTTATAATCAAGAAGACTAGATTGCTTAATTTTCTACATAGAGCCCCCGACCCAAGGACATGAATGAAAATGAACTCTGAGTGAAGATAGCAGGGATTGTCTGGTTCTGTGCTGTAACTTTGCAGAATGATGAAACAAACGGGGGGTGTATGTTTGGTTGTGTGCATCTACAGATTGTGTTTTATTTATTTCCTTAAAGGTGGATGCATCTAAAAGTGTCCTTCATGCGCCTGCCAAGTATCAGATCAATAGTGGAAATTTGGCATACTGAGTGTGAATACAGGAGAGATTCCTCATCTTGCATAAGTCTGCCACATTTCAGGTGCATACATATTCTGCACATGTAAACATGCAGTGTTCGGCCTTGGTAGAACATTTGTCCTTTTAATATGCATCCATGTTTTAATTACCATGCACATCAAAAGTTAAATACATGCTGATTTAGTGCTAGCGTTCATCTTCTGTAGACACAGCAATATGTTAGTTATTCTTCAGATTCATCTTTGCTTAGTCACATAGTCATTTTACATCAAGTTAAATTGGATTCATAGCACAGCGTGTACCCTAAAAGCTTCTTTGAATGTGGTGTGATTGTCTGGGGCAGTTTCAGAACATCTGAAAACTGCGCAGCTGTTGTGGAGAAAGAAGCTGTAACCACTGACCTTGCAAAAGGAGGAACATTGTTTGGGCTATGCTTGATCTTCCAAAACAAATAATGACAGGATTCAACAAGCCCTTAAAGTGACATATTCATGTCTTTGTCTTTGTATCTAAGTCTTGAAACCTCGTCATCTATGTCTCAACATTGTGCTTCATAAAAGAGAGGAGTTTTATTTGGAGGGGCCGTGACCACATTAAGAAATTCACAAAGTCTTTTTATATCTTTTTAGCCAACAAAAGAGTTTCCAATAAAGTGAAACAGCGATGAAACCAACAAAGATCCCCTGGAGAGTAAAGCAAATAGCCACCAATAATACTTCATTTATTCCATGTAGTATTCCCAATACATAAAATGAACGTCAAAATGAAATTGATTTCGAGCATTATAAAGATGATGTTTGAACTGAACTGATGTCTTTGCTGACTGACTACTTTTGGAATAAGAGGACATGCTTTTGTTTGTTTTCAGTGTCTTAATTTTGCTCCTTTAGTTTTACATTGGACCTACAAGGCTTAAGCAGCTAACAATAATGGAAGCATATTATCACCAATGGGTCATTGTGCAAACAGCATATCTAAATCATCACACATTTGCCTCAAATCACGTTAAGTTGTTAGGTCATCTCAAATACACTTGCTCGTGTGCCATATGATGTACCAGGGCCTTCAAATCTTTTTCGCAAAGGGCCGCCATGGTTGCAGGTTTTTATTCCAAATGACTCCACTTGTTTAATCAGTTGCTCAGTCTTTAAACAATAAAATATGTACATAGAATATAGCTGTCAAAGCTAACAAGTTAATAACTCATTAACACAATAAATTATTAATGCCATTAATTTTTTATGCCTTTAACACATTTTTCTAGTTTAACTATTTAAACCACATGTGGAAGTGCAGGCTGAAGCTGCACACACTCTGTATGCAAATATGACAGAATCCCTGATTATAGCCCTCTCGTTCAAATACACCTTTTAAATGGCTTTTAAGGCAATACTTTCAGAACATTCAGCAGACCAAACTGGACAGTGGTAGACCAAAGGATAAACATATATATATAAAACTGAGCCCTTGCAATGAAAAACAATATATGAAACATTTTTTACAAAATCATATAAGCATGGTATGGCATTGTTTGATGCCATGCACTGTAAAAAAATAATCTTGTCACTTTAATCTAAAAAAAATACTTCATGCGGTAACAAGTAAATTAACTACTTTTATTCAACCTAAAGTATATTAGGTTGATCTGACGAGACATTTTTTACAGTGTGTATTTAAAATGAAGGGGTAACTAAAATGTAGATAAAGAATAGTTTGGCTTTTTAATGTAAAAGATCGCACAAAATAAAATAGCAAACAAAATAACTGACGATCCAAGGGGTGAGATGGTTAATGTATGGTTTTTCATTGGAGGGGCTCAACTGAAGACAGCAGGGGGAGTCATCTTGAAGCCTGAACTCTGTCTGTAGTTTTGTCCATTTTTATGGATAACAGAAAAACATGAACTAAAGTGTTAAGATTAGCTACAAACTTGACGTAGTTTAAAATGTGCAATAATTTTGCCATGTAGTTTGCATGATGCTAATTTGTCGTTATATGTTTATTAGCTACATTAGCTTTGTAGCTCCAGTGCAATACCTGCAGCACATTTGGACATTAAGCATGTTTAAGATAAACAGCTGCATTTAGAGTAAGGGGTAAATGGTTTGATTTAATGTTTGCAGTAAATAAATTCCATATTGGAGAAAGTCTATATTTTTGCTGCAATGGAGGTTAAATTTAACAGCATTTTAGAGAACAGAATAGAGATGGTGGTCTGGTAACCTCCTGCGGGTATTGGAAATGTCTGCCTTTGACCCTGTGTTCTATTGTCCCCCCTCCCTGCCTTGTTCATTTGACCTAATTGGTGGATCAGCCAGCAGAACCTGTTACAAGGTCCGCATCAATCCTACTTACCTAGAGTCTAAAGTGGCCACTCTCAGACTGACCTTCTGTCAAGGCGGACAGATTGTGTGTGTTTCTGTGAGTATGTGCCGCCTGTGGACGTCAGAGTTTAGAGCCTGAAATCTAAGAAAAAGATAAATGTTATTCATTTTTGCTCTGCGCTAACTCCAGGTATCATTTTATATTTAAACTGAAGAACAAAAAGGGTTGGCGTGCATTTACATTATGAAGTCGGACCCTGCTGGCATTTATTTAAACAGAACTATAATTGGACTAATGTTTTAAATGGCTCTAGGAAACATTTTGGTGCAGGACCAGTTTCTTAGACCAGTTTCTAAGAACACAGGCTATTGTGTGCATGTAAACACATTAAATCTTAGGTTCAATAAAGAAGCATTTTTGGAAATGCCATGTGTGAGGATCAAGTCCCTTTTTGTAAAGTTTAAAGAACCTCAGTTTAAGGTAAAGATTCTGTGATTCAAAATCAGGGACTGGAAACTAGATTCAAGGTCTGGATTTGAAGACCATTTTCCATTCTATACCTATTAAACGTTTGTCATAGAACCATGTGCACACCAAAAACCACTAGGGAACCTGTAAAATAGGCATAAAAATAAATTGTATTCAGCCTATGTAATAGTTTTACAGGACTAGAAATGTACATCTGGAGAGAACTTGTTAAACTTTCCCAAATGGCACTCAAAGTCCATACTTTGGTGATGTCAACAAGGTGCAGATCTATAGGGCAAGACACCTTAAGAGTGCTTCATTTAAACACATGCATTTGTGATAGACTTGTGCGTTAGACACGTGCCACACCCAGCATATCGGATATACTTTTTTTTTATTTGAGCTAATGTGTTGATGTCCACTGGCTTAATACAGATTATAAGCATTAAGCAGCTCAATGGCAAGTTAAGTTAACAAACAAATGCATTTTACTCACATCTGAATATCTGGTAACAGTTTATTTGGATAGTCCAGCACAGATACTTTTTACATACTTAAATTACTTTCAAGTTACATTCAACTAAATATCTACTAAATTGGCCATAGTTTTCTTTAACTCTAAACCTGGCTCTAATCCTAACCCTAACCTTAAGCTCAACCCAAAACCTAAACCCAACCCTCGCCCTGGTCCAAATCCTAACCCTTACCCCACCACTGTTTTGAATCAAAACAGTTTTTGAGTTTGAGTTTCGACAGATAGTTTGTTAACATCTGTAGATCATCTATAGAGGACTCTAGTGGACTATCCAAATAAAGTGAGACCAAATATCTTCCTCTCCTTTTGGCCAGAGAGCTGTAAACCAAACTGTCCACTCTGATTGGTCCTCATATGTATCTCAATGGAATTTTGGGTTATAGGCTGCTGTTGAGTCTGCCTCGTAGCGGCCCTTGCCAAAGGCTGCAGTAAAGGTTCATAGCAGGTGCTTGTGAGCACCCCTTTGATCGCCAAAATGAGAAATGGGACACAATACAGCCTTGCAGTTCTTGCGTGTGCTGTTTGGTAGAGGGCTGTTAACACAAGCAAAACATGCATGCATAACACTATTGTTGACTAACAGAGCTGCCTTTCCTTTGCAAGAGGTAGTGTTTATTTTTAGCACATGTAGTGTGGTTTCTCCCATGCAACACATTAACATGCTCATAAAATTGAGTTCTGAGGTGAACTTTACTGCATTGCTAACTTGCATTACATCCATGGATAATGACAGGCTTGTTGTGAACAATGTTAAGGAGCGCACCATCACCCCCTATTTTGTGCTCCACCTTCATAAGGTGTTGGACTGGTTTAGAAATTTAGTTAATTCCCACTCTAATAAGTCTATGTTCCCACCCATATCTAGCCCAAAACCTCTCACGGTTGTCCCTTGACGTTCTCATTATGAGATCATGACTGGCCCCATGAAGCTATTTGTGTAACAGAGAGGCTAAAAGTGTGCAGATAACTGATAGCACAGGCTTCAATCGACTGCGACGTAACCATTATAATAAATGTAACATACAGTATCTCAAAACAAGAAAACAATGTGTGAAATCTAAAGTGTGGCGCACCAAATTTTCATCAGTGCAGACGGCTTCATGGTTATGACTCATAGATATTGACACTAACAAGGCAGGTTGGAGCAAAACGGCAATGAAAAAAAGTGACATGATCTCACACAATACGTACATCTATATGCAAATTGCAATCTCTGCCTGAATGCGAGGTGGTCGGGATGTGGTGGAGGAGATCTTTTTTGAAGCGGTGTGTGTACATGTCGTATGTCGCCGCATCAGTCACACTCAAATGTGTGTCTGCTTTAGCCTTGCCAAACAAGGACGCAACATCTGCCACAGTGAATCCCCTACGTACCCAAAGGAAATGCCAAGCTAGATCCATTTCAGAATGCCTCAGTTAGCGGCGAGGGAGACTAAGTGACAAACCGACTCCAACGCGCGGGGACATTCTGCATCTCTTTTTCTTTTTCTCCTGTCTCTTTCTCTTCCTCGCTTCTATCTATCTCAGTGAAGAGCACGCTTTAATTCTTCCTTTTCCAATCCCCACATCACATCAGTTATTCTACACGCCGGTCAGACAAAAAGGATGATCTCGCTCCCTCTCTATCTCCCTCTTCCTCTCTCTCTCCCTCTTCCTCTCTCTCTTTTTCTTCCTCTCTTTCTCTCTCTCTGTGCAGACACAGCTGTCGGTGATAATCTACTTTTACGTCCTCCTCCTTAGTCCCTGATTGATTGAAAAATTGTGCTGCGAAAGATATGAAATGCCCACAGACAGTATTAAGACAGAATGGGGGTGCGTTTCAAACCGCTGAGCGTTAAACGTTCCTGAGAGAGTACGCCAGCGCGCATAAGCAGCGCAACCTCCACTCTTAAGTGCACAGCCCCATTAATTGCCATTCAATTTTCATTGTCCGTAAAAGCGTCAGTGGTGTTCAAATACAGTCCCCCGAGAAGCATTAAGTCAAAGCCTTTCGGAGGGAGATTATTACTCATTATGTACCTAAAGAGTTAATGACATGTACGTGGAAATAGACTGTAAAACATTAATTTCATTATCACTATTCATTCATTTCTGATAGAAACAGTCAAATAGCAATAGTAACAAAATGCTGGCAAATATGCTTTAAATAAAGATGCCAAAAAGGGTTCTTTGAAAAGATCATGTATAAAAACCACTTCTGCCTTCCTAAAGAACCTTTCAATAGATGATTCTTTCTATAAGCAACATGTGCGAGTATGGAGCACATTTTAAAGTGTAACGCATTTAAAGATCTAGAAAAGCTGTTATGTTTTCTACAGAAATGTAAACTATAAATTGAATTCAGGTTGTCTTGAGTTTTTTACGCAGGTCATATGACTGTTCACATGAACAGAGCCATTTATTGCAAGTGTGCACCTGAGAAAGAAAATGTCTGCATAAATACTCTACAAAAGGATGTTAGAAAAACATTTTATAATTGAAAAAAATAGAGGTTTGAGCATATAAATGGTCACAATTGTGACTGGTAGGATAACATAGTGGTTCACATTTGCTGTAGGTAATCATAATCATAATCATAATCATCTGCAGTTTTCTTCCATGTAGCTTGACACTCTCTGATGTTATATACATGCATGATGACCCAATAGTAACTGCATGCAACATTTCCATCATTATGCTGCCTTATTATTATTATTTTTTTTTTTTGCGCTTTTTGGTTCACTGTTTGTTTGTCTGTTTGTTTGTTTGTTTGTTTGTTTGTTTGTTTATTAGAAATATGCATGCAAATAAGTTTGCCACCAGTCACAATAAAACTTATTTCAAAACGCATATAGCTTGTGTTATGTGCCTGTCCAATGAGTAAAATTAACATTTTCATAGATCAGGTGCTTTTAAATAGATTTAATTTTTTTTATTTTAAAGTTGAAAAACTTTAGCAAAATGCAAGGGCTCTATATCACACTCTTGGCAAAAAGGGTTCTATATAGTACCAAAAAATGGGTTTTATGACCAGTAACCAGTAACCATTTCGGAGCCTGTATTTATTAGGCATGGAGCATATACAGAATATTGATGCTATCAGGTAAAAACCTCATAGCTTCATTGTCTTTTCAGATCATTTTAAAACTCCAGCAGCTGAATCGTGAGAACATTTCCTGAAGAATTGACCGAAATTACATGGAATAAAACCTGATTACATCAATATACACTGATGTTACAAACGTTTTTTTTTATTCTCCTTTAAAGTTACTGTTTCAGAGATATGAGGACAGTAAAGATATAATTTTCATAAGTCTTAAGCAGTATCGCTTTCCCCTCTGAGTGGAGTGTTGGCTCTTACCCTACTTTACCTCCTGCAGGAACTGGCAGAAGCTGTGACTTCCAGCTGGTCAGTGTAGGACAGAAGGGAAAGAAAAAACTGTCAAGAAGGAGAGACAGAGACATAGAGAGAAGAAGTGAGGGACATACACAAGATAAAAAAGTTGTTGCTGTACAGATATATAGCATACTGTACAGAGAGCCTGACAGAGAGAATCAAAAGAGTTGGAGAGACAGAAAGAGGCAAAACCTGGGGCAGAAGTGAGAGAAACAAGCCAGGAGAGTGTTTAATGGAGCCATAGAACAAGGCTGGTTTGAGTAAACTGGTGATGTAAGACTGTAGCAGGATTACTTGTTCAGAAAAGTGGAAAAAAACAAGCGTTGGTCCACACAAAGGACTGAAAGAAGGCAGTTGAGTGTCTGCAACCAGGGCTGGCAATATAGCAGAATAAATTTTATGTATTTTTCAAATACATCACAGTATTTGCTGATACTGAAGTTTGCATTAATAATATTAAGTTAATTAATTCGTGCTCAGTGAGGACCCTGTTCTATCTGATGAAAGGTTGTTGTGATTATCAGTTTTTGTTCTGTTTTGTTTTGTTAAAATTACAACAAAAGAAATCTTGTACAGTGAATCAGTTATCATTATTTAATCATTATTTTATGGAATAGGTGGTTATCTTGGATATGATGAAAGTTATCTATCAACAGTGCTATCAGCCACTCTTACACATCTATATCTGATGCATATGAGGCCTCCCATCACAGCTCATGCAGCCAAGTTCAGCACCTCATTGCATTTGGTGGAGAATGTTAAGCTCCTGACATGCTAACCTACCCAGTGCTAATGGAAAACCAGACATCACCAGGTTTGTTGGTACATTGCTTAGAGGTGAAAAGGTGGTGACTCTACTGACCGTATCCACCTGAGAATGTATCCAACTGTGTTTCTCAAGGAGCCTCAGCTTCGTTCTCTGTTTGTGTACCTTCATAACTCAACTAATTATTCATTATGCAACCCTAACGTAAAAACACACAGCATTACTCATGTGTTGTTATAACTGCTGAACCACATTAACGTCTGTCTCACATAATGCATAAAAAAGTAATGAAAAATAGTCACGAATAAAGGGATTTAAAAAAATAATCCCCCACATCTCTGGCCTAACAGCAAAAAATTAAATAAGTTTTTGGGGCTTCTTCCCCAAGTTATCATATATAATATGTATTTTCTTACATTACAAAAGATTGGACATCACATAAAAACCAAAAACATAAGAAAACATAAAACATATCCAGCAGTTAAATTAAAGATACCATATCAATGTGTGTCCAACAGTCTCTTATCTTTTAAGTTTATGAAATTAGTAAGTTTAATTTACAAGAGTTTTGATTTAGAAGAGAAGATGGAGTTTCCCAGCATTCTTTGCAGTCTGGTAGCTCTTATTTTTCTTATTATTTATCAGCTGAAAAAAAAAGTTCATTTTTTGGTTAGAACATCATGCTAATGGTGAGGTTTGGATGCATTTTGCAGGGGTTTGCTATATTTACCATGATGATGTTCCACGTTCATGTGTAACACATCAGCCTGTATCACTAATTAATCACTAATGACTGGTTGTAGCCTTTAATCAGCTTCTGCTTAGATTGGCAAAAATGCAAAAAACCAACAGAATTCGCTGGCATGTGTGATATATATGTGATAATGCATGCAATTTTAGGTCGTAATTACTTTAATAGTTTAATTTCACTGAGTAATGGAAATAAACACTTTTTGAATTGCTTCAACCGTCCAGTTCTCCACGTCTGCTGTTTGACTATATACATTTAAAAATATCTATGAAAACTGATTGCCTTAATTATACTGAGAAGTTATGTTAAGTTATGCAGGTTTACATGGTTTTGTCCATTTTTACATATTAGAAATACATCATACAGTGTCAGAAAATGCATAAGCAATTCTGTTTGAGATTAATTACTCAACATGATTTGAGGCAAGTATGTGATGATTTAGGCATGCAGTTTGCACAGCGCTAATTGGTCTATATATGATTCCAGTACTTGTTAGCTACATTAGCCTCATAGCTAATGCCAGTGCATTACTAATGAAGCAAACTTCAGACACCAAACACATCTTGCCTGATCTACATTTTGCATAAGTGAAAATCTATAAATGAAAAAAGATTTTTTTCAGCAAATGATCTCATTAACAATTTGTTGTACAATGTGCACTTTTTTTGCTTTTCTTCACAACATGAAATCATGTGATCACACTATATACCCACAATCCCCACATTCAAGTAAAATATATTCTGTATTCTGTCTCCAACAATGAGTCATACAGCATTTCATAACCAGGCAACTCTGATTCTAATCCCAAGAAATTCTCTGTAGTGTATTCTGCTTTGATACAAATGCTAATCAAATGCGATCCATGTTTTGTGATGTAATACTTAAATTACAACTTTGATTTGCTCAATACAACAGCACTGCGAGGGAAATCAATACATGTTTGCTCACTGCAAATTGGAGACTATTATTGTTTCTCATGCAGCATTTGACAGTAATAAAGGTTTGCAAAGTTAAATAAAAAAACTATCATGTTACAAACAAACAAAAAAAACTTTTTAAAAGGAGGAAAAGAAGTGAATTACTAATTTGATTGAAGTGATGTGATCAATTGGAACAATGTAACAGTGTGTTGTTTATATTGGGTTTTGTTTCATATTGATATTTTTAACGATCACTTACATTCAGAAATGCTCCACTACCTATTAAAACAGTGTATAAATCAATACTTACATATTATAGTGACAATCTGAGAATTCAGAACAATAAAATAAAAGTCCAAAACGTGTGATTGCACCTGCAGAAACACATATAAAAATCATGTATTGTTATTGCAGAGTTGTAGTGGACACAACACAAAGTTGTCATCCAGCTTAATTCAATTTAAATATTTTTGTAAATAATGAATCAGCTTGATAAACTAAACATATCTCTCAAACAATAAAACATAATTTAGACTGATCCTGTGAATACGCATATGTATTCAGTGCTTTATCTGTGCATAAAGACCAGGAGAAAGCAGTCTGATTTACGTACCACTTGTACCCATCTGTATAACACAAAGAAGGGTTCCTCTGTAACTCAAGGTCAAGTGCAAAAAGGAAATGGGACATACACAACATAATTTCTTTAAATTATACTCTAAATGCTCAGTGAGGATGTTGTACAGTTACAGTTGTGACAAAAGCTTTTGAGTTAATGAAAAGATTTTTGTGGTATTCATATGTTCTCTTCATCTCGGCCTTGGAAGCTCTTATTCTATAATTATGACAATTATTATTATTATTATTATTATTATTATTATTATTATTATTTCAGAGTTCAGTAGGCAGTAGGTATTTACAGTCATATGTAAAAGTTTAGGTATAAAATTACTTTATTTGGTAAAAATAACACATCCTCTTCATTTTAATGCACAATTACTGTTTACTTTATTAATTTAACATATTGGCAGGGGGATGCAAAAGTTATTAGGCATATTTTATTTTTTTATGTTTTATTATTTATTTATTTTTGTTAAACAGAAATTGTGCATTACACTGTGCAGAAGTGTGTTGTCTGTAGAGGATGTGTTAACTTATTTCCACTTGTCCTGGTGGTTAACTTAATATAAGATAAATACAACAACAAAGAACCATACATTGTAAGGAAAATACAAAGTGAGCTTTTTAAATTTGGTGTACAATGAATATCTCAGGAAATCAGTTGCAAATCCATTCTGTAAGTCCCCAGTGTCTGACTGTCTGATTATTCTGCAGATTGAAGTCCTTATATATAATCACACACACAATCAGACTTGCAGACTTGCAGGTCTTATTCAAGCGATGGACTTTATTTCTGTCATTATAAGAAAATTCACATGCATCAGTTATCTTCTCAGTACTTTGAAGCGGTGAATGAACATCAAGGCCAAAACAACACTAGTATATCATTGTTCTGAAACTGTTGAAGTGTACATGTATACATTCATGTACATATGTACAGATATCACATTTCTTCAGTTCTTCAGTCCTGGAGGATCAGTGTCCACCATAGTTTAGTGATTTCACAACTTAAACTCACCTGATTCAACTCATCTGTTAACTGGCAGGTTTAGTAGGTGTGCTTGTTCAGAAATCACCAAATTTTGCTAAATTCCAGGACTGGAACTGAAGAACATTAGTGTATATCCTTAATGTCTCAAATGAGTTTCCTTCCATGTAGTAATCTCCAGAGTGCCAACAAAATAAGTTAAATTAAATGACTTTTTTTACATGTACATTGTGAACTTTGTTGTACATGTTTCACATTTGCATGTTACATATTTTAGGGTCTGATTATACTATCATTTGGCTGATCTAACTGGCTTTTCAGGTTCCGCAGATGTATTGGTATTGATGAAAATCCCAGGGATAAAGTACAAATAGTGTCTCTTTAAATGATACAAAATAAACCACATTCATACTTCATGATACTGTTTAAACAACATTAGTTATGAGGTTATTTGTTACGTGGTTTATTTGTTTGAGTTTTGATAATGACAATTAAGTCAATCAGTAAAGATCTGTTTAACCAAAACTACTAGTGTCTGTTTAATTTTCCACCATATAATCACTGTCGGGACAAAACCTTGTGTCTCCGTTTTTCATTTTTTGACAGAATTTGAAATCAAAATCTGCCCTTCATGTTGCATCAGAATTTCATGATGAATGGGTCACTTTAAATGTAAAATTACTTGAAATAAATCATTTCTACTTTAACTTTCATTAAAATTTAGAAATGTTTTTGCCTTTCATGTAAAAGTTTCAAATTTCAAATTTCAAATACTTCTGTTTCATTGTTATTTGTTACATGCTATAGCTTACTAAAATGAAGAGCAATCAGTATATAAATTTATAGAGGCCTCATTATCTTTTTAAAATATAATATTTTTGTGTTGCACTTTGAGTAGTAAAACAATTCTTGAAAAATGTAAAAACTAGGAATTATTTGACAAACATGTATAATCTCTGTAAATGAAAAATGCAAAATTCATGAGGAGGTCTTACTGAGGCTTACATCAATAGGGGGTGAATTTTGTGCAATAATATCAGCTGTGCCAGTTATTTTTTTTCTCAGTGTGCATAGGTTTATACATAATGATTCTGTACAACTTATGCACTAACATGGTCACAATACATGTTTCCACTGCACGTAAGTCCATTTCAGATGAACTCAAGCCCAGAGAAGTTGGCAGTGTTTCTGGAAGTGTTTCTGACATATGGCTTCCACAGTATAATTCCATTTATGGATGCAGTGAAAAACAGCATTTATTGATAATGGTTTGTCAAAGCATTCCTGAGCCCATGTGGTGATATCTGTCACAGAAGCATGCCAGTTTTTAATGCAGTACCATCTGAAAAATCAAATGTCATGGGCATTCAGTTGTGGTTTTGGCCTAGCAGGTATTTGTCCAGATTCACTGAATCTTTTGATGATATTATGTACTGTATGGGGTGACATATGTAAAATCCTTGCTTATTGACAAATGTTGTTCTTAAACAGCTGGACTATCTGATGCATTTATTAGCAAAGTGGCAAGACTCAACCCATCCTTGATCATAAAAGACTTGGCCTATGCTCCTCTTGTACCCAACCATGATTACATCACCTCTTTTAAAATGTTTTCTGACATTTAACAGCATTTCTAGTCTTAAACTTTCTAGTCATCAACTTTGAAGGCTGCAAGAGTACTTCCCATCCTAAAGAAGCCCACGATTGACAGCTCTGATGTCAACAACTACAGACCGGTATCACTCCTTTCTTTCCTTTCAAAAATTCTTGAACGTGCAGTCTATAATCAGCTGTCTCTCTTTCTCACACAGAACTAGCTCCAGGACCCCAACCAGTCTGGCTTCAAACCAGCGCACTCAACAGAAACTGCTCTTATAGCAGTGACCGAGAAGCTCCAGTCAGCAAGATCAGCCTGTCTGTCATCTGTCCTGATTCTTCTAGACCTCTCAGCAGCTTTTGACACTGTCAACCACACAATCCTTCTATATGTCCTCACCAACCTTGGAATCACTGGCTCTGCGTGGAAGTGGTTCAAGTCCTATCTGGAGGATTGCTCATATCAGGTAACATGGAGAGGGTTCACATCGTCTCCATGCAAGCTCTCCACTAGTGTCCCACAAGGCTCGGTGCTACGTCCTCTTCTCTTTTCTCTTTACACTAGCTCTCTTGGCAATGTAATATCATCTCATGGCTTCTCTTATCACTGTTATGCTGATGACATTGAACTAATGCTTTCTTTCTCACCCTCTGACACACAGGTTTCCAGTCGGATCTCAGCATGTCTGTCTGACATCTCTTCATGGATGGCAGCTCACCACCTGAAGCTCAATCCTAGCAAGACTGAGCTGCTATTCATCCCTGCAACTACAGGTCCTCATCATGATCTTGCCATCTCATTCGAGAACTCTCTGATTGTCCTGTCTGTAGAGGCAAGAAGTCTTGTGGTTCTGGATGGCCAGTTATCGTTCTTGACTCACATTGCAAACCTAACTCGGTCATGCAGATTTCTCCTGTACAACATCCGGAGGATCCGACCCTTTCTCACTCGAGACGCCACCCAGGTGCTAGTGCAGTCTCTTGTCATCTCAAGGCTTGACTACTGCAACTTGCTCTTGGCTGGTCTTCCAATGCAGCCATCAAGCCTCTGTAACTCATCCAGAATGCAGCAGCACGGCTCGTCTTCAATCTCCCCAAGTTCAGCCACGTCACCCCACTGCTGCGCTCCCTTCACTGGCTTCCTGTAGCTGCACGCATCAGATTTAAAACCCTTATGCTTACTTACAAAGCCAAAAATGAACCAGCCCCTCCCTACTTGATGGCAATGGTCAAATCTCGAGCTGTTCCACGAGCCCTTCGAGCTTCGAGTACAGCTCATCTTGACCCGCCATCCTTCAAGGCGCGCGGAAGGCAAGCATCAAGACTGTTCTCTGTGCTGGCACCCAGGTGGTGGAACGAACTCCCACTAGGTGTCCATACAGCAGAGTCTCTCGCTGTCTTCAAACGCAGACTGAAGACACACCTGTTTATTCAGCACTTAAATGAGCACTGAATTAAGTATTGATTATAATGTATTTTACTGCACTTATGTATTGTATTGTATTGCACTGCTCTGTGTTTAACTGTTCCTTTTTCACTAGGTGTCAATGACTTTCTGATTCTAGCAGTATCTGAGCTCAGGACTGGCTTTCTCTCTAACTTATTGATAACTAGCAAAGATACTTTCTCTGGATAGACAAAGCACTTTTTGTAAGTCGCTTTGGATAAGAGCGTCTACTAAATGCTGTAAATGTAAATGTAAATGTTAAACTGACCCTGTCCCAACTTTTTTGGAGCATGTTGCAGGCATTAATTTCAGAAAGAGAGTATGTTTACAAAAAACAATTAAATTGATAAGTTAAAACATTACATATCTTGTCTTTGTCCTGCTTTCATTTAAATACAGGCCAAAGTGTTTTTTTTATTTTATTTTTTTAATTATATATATATATATATATATATATATATATATATATACTAACAAATCCTTACGTTTTCGTTTTCTTGCCTAATTGAAAAGCACCAGTGAGAAAAAGGGGGCAAGGAGTCCTCAAACCTTTGAAAGGTATGGGGCCAACTGTCTCCTTCCTGTCTCCTCATTACATCCTGGCACATGGGTTTATCCACCACAGTGTACATCCCCTACCTGCACCCACATGCAGACTTCTTCTCTGTCTCTTTCTATACACACACACCTTTCCAGGGGACATGAGTGACAAGCATAGCGCTGTCAATCAGCTGTTCACGTTCCCCCTGATTGCCATCAGGAAAGGAGGAGGGGAAAAAAGTTTCTCAAACTTGACATGCAGTGAGTAAAATGAGGAAAAAAGAGAAAAGAAGGATTAATAAACTACAGGGAGTTAGAGAACAGACAGAGAAAGGGAGAGGAAACTCCACGGAGGTTTGCAAATCAAAAGTGCTTGAGAGTGAGAGAGAGAGGGAGAAAAAAAATCTACATGTACTTTCCAGAAGAATGACTTGTCTACCCCAATGGAGCAAAGGTGTCATCTATGTGTCTGGTTTAAAAAAAGAAAGAAAGAAAGAAAAAAAGATTTCCTTTAATGTGTTCTCAGTGTAAAATACATGTTTAATGCATGAATTTAATGTCATTCCTATAGACATACAGATGGTGAAAGTTGTCATCCTTTGGGTCAAATTTGACAATGTGACTGTTTTAAGAGATGTGCTGATATTACACTGTAGTTATTACACTAAATAAAGGAAAGGAAACATAACATACACATGCAGGCTTATATGGTTAAAAGAAGCTAAAATACGTTTCTGTACTTTGTATTAACTTCTAAGACCAGAATTTTCCACTCATGTTCACTTTACATAAATCACATGTGAGCGTAGTTTCTTTGAACTGTGCAGGAGAGATAGCTGTAGTGGGAGACTGCTATTTAAAGAATGGTTTATAAGTGTGGGAATGGGAAGCGTGAGCATGTGACTTGTGGAGATACTGGAGGAACAGAGCACACAGTGATTATGCATTTTCAACTGAGCGCAGGATTCTGCACACCCTTTAAAATTCTTTGGTCTGGTTGATACACAAAATAAATGCCAGTAAAGGCTTCTTTGGAGCAATGTCGTAGAAGAACCACTTTAGGTCCCTTAAAGAACCTTTCAATGAATGTTCTTTTTGTTAATGTGTTCTTTTTGTAAATGTAAAGGTTTGACACCAATTACAGGGCTTTTCCTGGAAGCTTTACATTGTGGAGGGTCTAAAAGGTTTTAAAAAGGTTCTTTATACTCGCACATCACAAAAAAGGTGCTTAAAGAATCAAACACCAAAATATTCTTTAGGGTTCCTCTACAGCATTCCTCCAAAGAAGCCTTTTTGGCAGCATTATGTATTATTTTAATAGAATTTAATTTACTTTTTACCAAACATTCTACCCAATTTATGCCAAGTGGACTTTCAAAATCTGAGAATGGCTAAACAGCATATATGACACTATATGACATTCATCATTTGCGACCTATTGTTTGTGGATGTTTGTGTACACACTATCTAAGAAATCGCAGATGAAGCTTGCACACTATATGATTGTTCACCTGAAAAGATCCATGACAAATCTCACTGTTTCATGTTGAAATAAATGTAAAATGTGTCTATACAAAACTGGAATTGGAGAAATTTGCTGTGGTCATTTTTGAACTGATTTGTGCAAAAAAAGAAAGAATAAAAATAGATTTTTAACCCTTTAAGATACACATAGTGAAATTATTTGGGGTTTAATCCCTACAATATGACTCAAGCTGAAGAACATTTCATTGATTTTTTTCAAAGTAGTCTTTAAGCTTGTTAATTATAAATATCTATGGCTGTTTAAAGGATCTCTTTAGGTACACTGAAAATAATGCATGAGTAGCACAATTTTACTTTTGCAACCACAAAAATGTTAAATATTAGCTGTAAAAATATCCAAGTGCTTATGTATTAAAAACACAATGAAACATTTTACATTTTTAAACTCATGCACTGACTAGAGAGAAAAACAGGCCAAGACAAAATGATGAGAATGAGAAGAGTCCCTGAACACAAGCTTACATGAACAAACATACAACAGCAGTAATAATAATAATAATAATAATAATAATAATAATAATATCTTTATTTTATACCAGTGGCAGCTCAAAGTGCTTTCCAAACAGATAATAATGTTAAGTACAGTAAGTTACAGTAATAGACAAGACAATAACAGATCAAATTTTAAAAACTACCAAAAAGACATAGAATTTTATTGGACGCTAAGCTAAAGAGATGTTTTCTGTATTTTAGGGAAGGTGTTTGCAGAAGGCCAGTACCTGTAGATCTACAATCACCTGCTGGAACATAGACAGACACTCTGTGAAGTACACAGGTGCTAGGTCATTTAAAGCCCATAAAAGTTTGTTGCAGAACTAATATCTATCCTGAAAGATAAAGGAAGCCAGTGCAGTTCTTTCAAAAATGATATGAGCCCTATTCTTTGTTTTTGTTAGGATCTGTGCTGATGCATTTTGCACAAGTTGTAGAATATATATTGTTTTCTTAAAAAGCCCCGTAAAATGAGCATTACAGTAATCAACTATGCTTGTAACAAATGCATGAACAAGTTTCTGTGCATTGCTCTGAGATAGAAAAGGCTGAATTTTCGCAATATTTCTCAAAAGATAAAAATCTACTGCCTTTACAAAGGGGATAAAACAGAGCTCAGAGTCTAAGATTACACCCAGGTTTCACATTTCAAGTTTGGTTTATGAAGCTGAAGAACAGCTTCTCATTAAGCAGCTTTCTCTGAGTTTTAGCACCAAATGTCAGTATTTCAATTTCATTTTGACCATATCATCACTGTATTTTATTATTTCATTATTAAGTTGTAAGAACTTTTGCAACATCCACTGAGAAATATCTGACACACAGCTGGTAAGTCTGTCTTCAGAGTCTGAATCATCAGAAGGAATCAAATTAATAACTGCGTGTCATCAGCTTTGCTATGAAAATCTAGATGTTTCCTAATAACATCACCTAGAGGTAACATGTACAAAGAGAAAAGCAAGGGCCCTAACACTGGACCTGGTGGGACTCCAAAAAGAGCAAAACAGAAGGATTTTTTTGCATCAGCACTGAGCCTGAGGTCATTCACAACACGAACTAATGCTGTCTCAGTACCAATCACAAAACCTGATTGAAACTTCTCATATAACTTGTTTGAAATTAGATACATTTAATTGTTTGAAGGTAACTTTTTCTAAAAGTTTACTTAAAAATGATTAGATATGGAATACAATGGAATGATCAGAAATTGGTCTAAAATTATTTTTGTATGGAAGAATCCGTGCTATTCTTTTTCAATAGGGGCTTCACCAGGACAGTTTTAAAAGCATCTGGAAAAGCATTTTGAACACAATCAAAAATCATCATAAGGAATGAAGAAGGAACAGGGTCAAAATTACATGTGGAAGCTCCTGATGATTGATAACAGAGAACGATGAGATCGCTGATGTGGGTAGCTTATCAGGAAGGTTGTAGGAGCTTATTTCAATTGGCTAAGTTTGGATCTGTCTTATCAGGTCTATTTTATTTTGAAAATGAATTGCAAACTCTTAGCAGATATTAGAAGACAAAGCACCATCCACCACACTAGCAGACAAGTTGGGGATAATTAGCCAATCTATGGTGGAAAAAAGGACTTTGGTGTTATGTTTGTGTTTATCAATTACACTATGACTGTCTCGATATTCTAACTGCATTATTGGTTATAAGTGGAGATCCGTTTTTTGAGAATAGCGTAATTTAACTGCATGTAGAATTTGAATACAGTCAATCATAGTCCTGTATATTTGGGCATTTATGTGGGTTACGTCAAAATAACTGTGATGTCAGAGGTTACAACTAATTTTGAAAGCTTTCAGTCCTTCTGTTATCTTCAAATGTACTAACATATTTTATCCTTAGGGTCAGTGGGTGGGAATCACATTCAGTGGTTCTTGCACTACTACAAGTGTGGTTGGGTTCGGTTAGGGCTTTAAAGCAGAGGAAAGTTTTTTTTTTTGAAGATTATAATATTGCATGTTATAGTGACCTCAGTATCATCCAAAACACTCAATACAAATATGTGTAAAATGCTGATATTTCTTTTCTTTTTTTTACAGCTGAAACAGCCTGGGGTCAAACTGACCTTAAAAAAACACTGATGAGTACAAAATGTGTACAGGACATTGAAAACATATCACCATGTTAATTTTGTTTACCCAGTTGTCCCCATTAAATGAAACGTCATTAAATATGAAACAAAAAAAGTCGATCATTTATTTAGAGACAAAACATTGAATCCAAAGATAATAGGAGGGTAACGTACAGATTTTGAATGCTATTAAAATGAAATAAAATTAAATGAAGATGAATCTGATCAAACTCTATATTTTTAACCAATCATGAACATATTTATGCTTAATTTATGCTTAACATAACATAGCAGACAGGGGAGCTTGCTACTAACAGCCAATGAGCCACAGAGAACACTGTGTAGCTGTAAGCTAATTAACTTCTCTACTGCATGGTCTTCTAAGTTTCAACAAGGCTCACAGATATTTATAGGAGTGCGATGGTGACATTTTACCTTTATCATTAAAAGAGAGGAACATCAGTAACAAGGCATGATTTTGTCTAAATAACTTGCTTTCTGGGAAGTGGGCAAAGTGATTCATCTTTAAAGTCATTTTTTAAACAATACAATTGCCTCCTTGTGGATTTATGTTGATTTTCATGCTCATTGCAATCACATGAAATATTATGTACAGTTGGGGGTGGATTTGTGATCCCCTTGTGCTTCAAATTACAACATAACCATGTGGTTGAACAGCCTGTTAAGAATCAATAATTTTCAAACAAGGGTTCTTGATCTTTCCATAAAACTGTAGACCCCCTCTGTTTCCTGGGTAAATGCAGGGCATGAGTGGCCATCACCTGCAGGAGAAAGCTACCATTAAAAATATTAAGTCAGAGGCTACAGCAATTCTTACTGTTTGAGGTAACCATGAGACCCAGCCTTTGTCAGTATTTGCAAGTCTTCTCCATGTTTGTTATTGTTTTGGATGTTTTGGCCTCTTTTTATGAGAGTTTTCTTGTGTTGTCATTGGCTGCTGCTCATCACTGCTCCTACTGTTTGTCATTGAGGTGCTCACACTACAAAAATCATTACCAAGAATGTCAAACATACATTTATTTCTGTATGGTATATTTCTATGTGTAAGATTTTAAATGTAAATACATTTTAGTATTTGGAACATATTTCCGCATCGACTGCAATGTATTTGAAATGTATTTGAAATATATAAAAATACATGTCCATATATTTTTTCCATATGAGTGGTTTGTTCCTGATCCCAAAAAAACTGTCTGTGACTGGAAATTCAGGGTTAAAATCACACTTGACTTTAGTCATTGCCAGTTTCACCCACTAGCTGGTTTTTCTCTATCACATGATGCTACCAAGCTGGGAGTGTGATGGCTAGCACTTGCTTCCTCTGAGGCATGTTAGGCACCACTGCATCTTCTTCTGCTCTTTTCAGTGAGTCAGATCAATTGGCTCAGCTCACCAACATGAGCTCTTTAAGCTCCCAAACAGCTCTTCATTAAGTAGCATGGTCTGTTTTTTGTTTCCAAAATTAACAACATTACTATTGTTTCATTTTCAATAAAACCTTAATCTACCTTCTAATTACCTTAAGAAAAAATTCAGAGTGTTTGTTACTTTTAAAAAAAGAAATGTCCAAGTAGTTTGGATACATTTTGAGAGGCAAGAATTACAACATAGGCAAATTAGCAAAATCCATGAACCAGTCATCAACAAACAAAGGAAGATGAAATTAACACAGCAAAGAATAACATTAAAACCACCAAGAACAAAACCAGAGACAACAAGCAGCAGTTTTGTGGATAATGAGGGGGTACAGTCGGATACAGTCGGTTAGTTGTGGGTCCTGTGATTTTCTTCGACAGTGTCATTAGATTTATCCATTTGTTTTGTCTTGAGCTGCTTCTCCACCGCATGATACCAGCTCAACTCGACTCTACTTGCCTTTTTTGGTTTTTCCATTAGGCAAACCCGGTAGCTGGTACTGTTTTTGGTATCACCTCTGTCAAACGTGCAAGTGAGCTGAGCTGATACCAGAAGGTAACATGGAAAAAAACGTGCAGACTACTGATCATTCAGAGAGAATTGTACCCTCTTGTGTTGCCTTTGAGCGACCAAAATTGTTTCATTATCATGGCAGCTTCATGTGACATCACTATGAAAACCAGCTACATTGAGGGGGTACTACATCTGCAGTGGAAAGCTGGTACCAAAAGTTGAGTCGAGTCGAGTTGGGTCTGTAACATACAATGGAAGAGCGAATGAAGAAATTCTATTACTTCAGCTAACAGACATCCACGCTGGCTGGCATCGTGCTGAGTGACTGGGGGAAGGGGAGGGACCGTGGTGCCCACCTGGAGAGAGCGAAGCCAGTTACACTCTCTTGGATTCCCAGTTTACGGATGTCTATGGCATCACCAGGATCAAACTTGCAATTTCTTGTCAAGGCAGCTTTATTTTTAAGAATATTATTAAGAGGTAAATGGATGGAAAGCAGGGAGTGAATCAATTATAGAAAGAGTGAATATCTTTTTTGGTTGGGCAGATTAATAAAGGTGAGGAGAAGAATATGACATAGTGGAATGAGAAAAGGTGAGAAAAAGAGAATTGTGAGGGAAGAAAGGAAGCAGGCAGCATAGCTGTGCAAATTCACAAAAAACGGGCAGCATTGTGGAATTGGAAAGAGAAAGAAAGAAAGAAACGTATGCAGGGTGGTGTTAAAAGGAAAGGATGAGAGCAGAAGATCAGGAGAAGGAAGAATTCAATGATAATCTGTAGTGTATATGAATGAATCTATAGCACAGAATTGTGTGGAAGGCTTCCATGCTCGTTATTGTGTTCTGACAGGATGCCTCTTCTATTTTAGAGGTAGAGAGAGTGAGAAAAAGAATGAGCATGAGGGAGAGATACCTGTTAATGAGGGGTGGAAGCAACCATGTGAAAACATTTCATACAGTACAATGTGTCATGGTGTGAGCATTTATACATGTGCAAATATTTTTTTTAAGTATGCCACGAATATCAAAACCCCAGTTTCAGAAGTGATTAGACAGATTAGACTTAACATACAATCATATGAATATCTTCTGACGCGAAACAGTGAAGCAGCCAACTAATTTTGCTCTCATAACCACACAGGCTTGCAGACACATATGGATGCGTACTAATTATACTAATATAACCACATTATCTTGCCACAATTGTTCCCTACAGCCGTGCATTAAAAAAAGCACGAGTGGGAGTGCTTTTGGCACATTTTTCACACATCCACCCTGCACTAAATCAGAAAGGTGGTGGAGGAATATAATGCTTGGGGATGATCCAAAATTTCATCAGCAGATAAGGAGCTCTAACAGAATCTGAAGCGGGTCCAAATATAAAGAAAGCCAAATTAAATTACAGAGAAAGTCCATTAAGGTTTGCTAAAACCTGCTTCCTGCAGATAATGTTTTTTTTTCACCCAACATATCAAATTATAAGAGGTTTACAAATAAATTATGAACCCAAACACTCCAAGCTGTGACCAACATGTGGTCAAGCAGGTGTAGAATATACAAATGGAGTGGAATATTACAAAGTAGGAAATATATCACCTTTTAAAACTCCTCTAATGTTAAGGTTAATACCAAGATTGCAGATTATATTTCTTATAAGTATCTTTCTGTTAAATATTCCAGTTTTGTCTGCATGCTTTTGTGTATACTTACAAAATATGTGACTGAAGGAACACAGTATTGGAAAATAGACAATACGGAAAACTTACAACAGTGGTGAACTTTCCCTAGTGGCGGGCCTACCAAAATTTCTCCAACAACACTGTAGCAACTCATCCAGGAAGCCACAAAAGAACCCAAACATCTAAGAAACTGCAGGCCTCGCTTGCCTTAGATAAGGTCAGCATTCTTAATTCCACTGTTAGAAAGAGATCAAAAATGTTATCCATGGGGAAGTTGCAAGGCAAAAACCATTGCCAACCAAGATGAACATAAGGACTTGTCTGCCAAGAAACACCTTGATTACACACAAGCCTTTTGGAATAATTATCTGTGGACTGATGAGTCAAAAGTGGAACTTTTTAGAAGACAGGGTCCCATTACACCTAGCATAAAGCATTCCACAATAAAAACATCATATTAACAGTCAGACTTGATGGTAGTGTGAGGCATGGGGATGCCTTCCTGCTTCAGGACTTGCCATAATTGACAGAAACATGAATTCTAATCTCTATCAGCAAATCCTGAATGTCCGGTCATCAGGCCGGGATTTAAAGCTTAAGCGCAGTTGGGTTAATTGGGTACCATCAGTACAATGATCGGAAGCACAATGGCAAGACCACCTCTAAATATCTCAAAAGAAACAAAATTAAGGTTTTGGCATGGCCTGAAGTCTTGGCTTGAACCTTATTTAGATGCTGTGTCAGGACCTTAAATGGGCAGTTCATGCTTGAAAGTCTACTAAAGTGGCTGAATTAAAGCAATTCTGCAGAGTAGGCCAAAATTCCTCCACAGTGATGTGAAAGACTGATCTCTAGTTATAGAAAGCATTTGGTTGCAGTTGCGGCTGACAAAAGTGGTACAACCAGTAATTAAGTTTAGGGGGCAATTACTTTTTCACAAAGAGTGACACGTCTTGCAAATTTCTTTTCCTTCAATAAATTAAATGATCATTTAAAATGGTGTTTTGTGAAACCATTTAGAGTGAAATATATGCAAAAATAGATGAAATTGGGAGGGGGCAAGTACTTATTTACGGCACTACGTGTTCAAGCCTTCAAGATTTTTCTTCAGTACAGGCAACTGAGTATATATAACTAGTTACTGCCCACCTCTGGAGCTAGAGAACGGTCAGCAGCAATATGACATGTCCATCATTGGCTGAAAAAACACATTGCGAACGATAAAGCTGGCCCTCTCTCCAGCTCTCTCATGCTCTCCGGAGAGTATGGATGGAGTGGTCAGTACACTGGTCCTCCTATTACGTTCAAGTGTGCTCTCAGCAGCTAGGCAGACCATTTCAAGCCTGCTGTGTCTCTCTCAAGTGATGCAATGTTCACTCCACCATCATAATATGAAAGAATTATATATGATGGGTTCTACTTTATTCCTTCTGACCACTAGAGGCAGTGCTGTAGCTAACGGACATCACACTGCAAATGCAGATAGAGATGACTAACAAAGAGAACCTTACAAAAGTGATGCACAAAAATACCTGCCATAGAACTTGCTGATTTTGTTGTCCTTCTTGGAATATGCAGCTCGCAGACGGATTGAGCTCCCCACCTTTTGCCTCCCAGTTGTCCACCAGCTGTGTGACACTGTTGAAACTATGTTTTATTTATCTTCTTGAACTGTACCCACAATGTTCTCCAACTTTCATGGTGTTTCATCTTCAGCTGTACATCTTCTTTCAAGGTACAGTTTCCTTGTTGAGTTCCACTACACTGTATCTGCTGACTAGTCACTGAAGCATGAAGATTTTGCTTGGAGTTGATGTAAGGTTAGATATCTTGACTGTCCTAAGAAAACTTCATAACTAACTTTCTTGCAACATCTGAAAAAGCCAGCTGCCCTTCACATTGCATTTAATGAAGAATCAATAGAAAATTGGTGAAGTAAACATTTCATGTTCATCAGTTATGGAATAACTAAAGTTTGGGAAGAGGACCAAGAAACTTCTTCTTCCAAACTAACATCTTTTGACAAAGTTTTTGCAACCCACCATCACCCTGTTCTCCTCCCTGTTCCTCAGTCCTACAACTGTTTAATTTAAATAAATAAAATAAAATAAAATAAAATAAAATAAACTAGCTAGCTTAAAGCAGAAGCTTTAAAATTTCTCTCCCTTCCTACAACCAAACAGTCTATCATACTACACCTTAAAAAGAAGGCTCCTCAAGGGTTATTTAGTAAAGAGAATTTACAATTTAGAGCCATGAGTTCTATTTAGAACTATTCCATGCTTAAACAGTTCTTTGCATGGTGAAATGGTTCTTCTGGTTGATAATGTATTGTATATGATTGTACATAGAATTTGTTTTGAAAATGGTTCTATCTAGCACCAAAAAGAGTTTTTATAGTTACGATGTCAACTTGTAACAATAGAAGAACACTTTTTGGTGCTATATAGAGCCATTTTTAAAATTGTTTGTATTGAACCATATACAACACATTTCTCATCAATCTGAAGAACCATTTCACCATGCAAGGAACCATTTCAGCATGAAACTTATGGAACTTATGGTTCCAAATAGAACCATTCCATTTTATTAAAGAACCCTTGAAGAGCCATCTTTTTTAAGGTGTAGTGTGATTTTAATTATGAACAACTAAATTTTTCATGTGGTGCAGATTGTTTTGTTTGTTTGTTTGAAAACACTACTCTTACTGTTAGCCTGAAGCTGAGCTTAGTATCTGGACCTGCAAAAAGCACACTTGCTGTTGCTCTGTGTCTCAGCTGGGGTAACAGTTTGCAAGTTCAGGCCACAACAGACTAACTGTTTTGCAACACTATTGTTCAAACAGAGCTTGTCTTTGAGTGATCAGGATCTTTTTTAACACTGTTGCTGAGCTTGTTTTCCCTTTAGGCTGTGATTTGTGTCTTCAAATAACCATCTGCCTAAATATCATATGCTTTGACAGGGTCAACATGCTCTGCTTGTTTCAGTTTTCAAAACCTAGATTAAAGTGATAGGCTATTAAATCTGCATTTAATTCAACAGTGGTTAAATACTAGTCACACAGACTCCTAAATGTTTATACTTTATGCTGTCCTGTCCAGGAGATGAGCATTCTTACACTATTTAACTAACTTATGGACTGTTTTCACTGTAGCTTGAATCTTGACTTGCTGTTCTTTACTAGTTGTTTGGTCTGTTTTGGCATGTTCCAGCAATCTCACTCTTGCCTGTGCAAAATTTCAAGAATTTTCAGCAAAGTTCCTCAGTTGCTTTGAAAAACTTAGGCCCCTTGTTCACAGGAGCTCCAAGGACAGAGCATTAGTAGAGGTACTTCAGGTATCTGAGTTGCTCTGTATTTAGTATTCACATTGCTCATTCTTAGCATTGCAGGTAACTTGCTTTTGGGACCAGTTGAGATTTGGCTTGCTGTAGATGGCCTTGGTTTGTTGTACATCATGTGCACTTCATGTTGACTACTCAAATGTCATTAGCAAATGACAGGCCTGCTGTCCATCAGACAGTGCTGCCCAGTGCACCATCAGCCCTTACTTTAAGCTCTGCATTGGATTGGTACATAAACAAGGTGTACTTACAAGCTAAGTGTATCTAATAAAGATCTGCTTTCATAAAAAGTTGCATATATAATGACTATGTTGATTTTTTTTGCATTTTCCTTTTTGCATCTTTTATTCACGTTCATAACTCCAATTGTTATCATTGTATCAATTTAATTTTTGAATGAACTTTGTTGACAAGTGTAATACAGACTCTAACTGCCTGAGTCAATTTAACATTGTACCTCCATGTACACATACGTCACCATGGCTGTAGATGTAATACCTCAGCTATTCTGCTTCACATGAATGGTTCTTTGGACATGAACATGCTAAATCCATATTCTGACACATACAGTAGAGAGTCATGTTAATATATGAAAATGAAACATATGAGATCTGAGGATCATTATTTACCCAGTTCGCAGTCAGCTATTTTTGCAGGGGCTGTATGTGCTAATAAATTAAGTACAAAGTGCAAACTAGCTTAATAATAAAAGAGAAATAGCAGTAGTGCAAGATAGAAAATAAATTACAAAGCACCGCAGATGCATAGTTGCATGTGTTAGGTAAGAAACACCCCACAGTTATTCATTTCTACAGACTTCATTTAAGGTCCTTCATTATTGTATATGAAACGTTTAGCAAAAGCAACTACCTTGTTGTCATGACCCCAATTAGCAGTTCTGGTTTAATTCTCTTGACTAACCTATTAATTCATTTTACTGCTTCAAATCAAACATTAGGTACAGTGGCGTGCTATTAAATTCGTAAATCACCAAATCATCACACTATCTCCTTATTATTGTTGCTTGCTCTAGTCTAACCACACACACACACACACACACACACACACACACACACACACACACACACACACACATAATCTAAACTGCTTGTCCTTCTGGATCGTGGTGGGGTGCTGGAGCCTATCCCAGCTGTAATTGGGTGGAAGGCTCAAGTCTAACCACAATATCACTATTATATAGTATATAAACACCCTACGCTATACCAATAAGAGTCCTTAGGCAAAAGTCGTAACACTACCTTGGCCTACCTATGTAAAAAATAAATAAATAAGTAAATAAAAAAAATAAATAAATAAATAAAAAAGTATTTTGATATATTTGATATGTTGAGTGTCCATTATTAAATAATAAAAAATACTGTGTACCATTTATAGGCTTTTCTTAATGAGTTACCTGCTTGAGACTTGACAAGATTTTCAAAATTTAAGACATTCTGGATATTAACTTTATTATAACTTCATTCTATGCTATATGGCTTTCCCAGTCATTATGGAATCATCTGCAGCTCTGTTCATCAGTCTGGACATTCTAACATTTCTTCTTTACAGATTTCTACAATTTTTTGTTCCTATACAGTTGTTAAATACTAGCATCAAAACAAAATCGTTTTATACACGCATGTCCAGCAAGTTGGTTTTATATTATTGAAAACAGTGATTTCATAGTTACAGTGATTTCAAACTTCAAACAGAATGGTAGTGTACGTCTTATTAAACGGCATGCTCAAACTCCATGGTAGACACCACATAATTTACTTAAAAAATCCAGCCGTCCAGTGTCCGTTCTCAAATCTAAATTAAGTGGATCAGACTTGAATGTGAATGAGAACACTATTAACTGAACTGCTACACTCTTAAAAAGGTTCCTAAATGGTTATTGGCTCACATTTTCTAAGAAAAATCTTTATTGGTATAAGACCTTAATATTATGGACTGATATCTCAGACCCAAAATAAGGTTAATCCTATGCAATAAGGAATACTCCAATGGTGATTCACCATTAGCACTGCAATTAAGTACGAGACAAGACAGTTTTCATGACTGGGAAACTGGCCCTGAGTGGAGATTCTTTAAACTAAAAAAAGGTCTTCATACTGGTACATCTCACTTATTTATATTTTTGCTCTATACCTGTGTGTTGGGAGGTGAGAGTATCCTTATGTGGTTCTCCTCTGGCATTACTCAAAAGAACCATTTTTGGCACCTTGTTTTCATAGGTCAATTCAATACATAATTTTACAATGTGCACAGTATATGCCAAGGAATTGATCTTTAAAAGGCCTATCTATTCATTCTGGCACTGACTACTAGTTTATACATTCTTAGAAAATGCCATTTCCATCTTGCTTCATATCTGGAACTACAGTTTGCATCCAAACCCTCCCTCTGCCTTCTGAACAAACTTTATTTACTACCTAAACAAGATACACCACTCTGGACTTTAATGATGCATTATTTTCATTACAAGTTATTTATGCTACTGTTCTCTTTAAGAAATGCATCCTGCAGGACTGGAAGATGGCAACAACTTTTAAAAGCCTTTAGAATACTCCCTTAAAACATGTTAACATTTCTACTAATTTGGCAGAGGTTATGCTATATATATATATATATATATATATATATATATATATATATATATATATATATATATATATATATATATGTGTGTGTGTCACCAATGCGTTCTCTATTAAATATTTCTAGTGTAGTTGGCATCAGACTTTTACACTTTTTTATCAGTTTCTCCTTCTGTTTACTGTTTATTTGTTTACTTGTCTTTCCCCTTCTGTTGTGTCTACGTGAGAAACAAACACTGAATGGGCGGCTAAATTAAGTACAATGTGCAAATGTGCAAACAAAATAAAACAGAAACAGAGATACAGCACGACAGAAAATAAATTAAAGCACCACAGATGTATAGATGTGTATGTTAAGTAAGGAACACCATGCGATGATTAATTTCTAAAGCTCTGGGAGGCTTGCATATACAATACATAATCATAGGCTTACCTCATTAGTGGAACGAACAACTATACATTGTGAGGAAAGTCATAAATATTCATATATGTTTCATATGAAATTGTATGAAAGGAAGCAATGTAAGAATAATCTTGGGTTTTACACTTCATTTGTCTTCTGTTGTCCCTTGGAGTGATCAGTTTAGCATTTGCTGTCATATGATTGTTGCCATATATGGCAGCAACATAGTGCTTGGATTTGTGGGTGAGAGAGAGAGAGTCTCATTGATATGCCTGATTGTGCTGGGCTGTGTGTGTGTGTGCTGGTCCTAAGGGCTCTGTAGCTACTGCTAGTGGAGCGGTTAAAGGGAATTAAACGCGAGGCCCCGCGGGTTTCTCCGCTCTACTCTACTCCACAGCTCCTTGATGATGCACAACATTAGACGTCTCCTCAGAGACCAACACGCACTGTAACCCCAAGGACACGCCGACGCGTCATACATTCACCCCCCTCCGCCCTGTCTCTCTCCTTCGCCTCTTTTACTCTTTCGTTCACTCCTCATTACTTTCCAAATACATGGTGATGAAGGCACCTTTACACTTGTGCTATACTCTACATTTTCTTAAAAATGGGTTCTTCAATGCTTCTTTAGTAAAGGCAATGGGTACATATAAAACTGTGTTTATCTCAAAACTGGTCCTGCCCATTGGAAAGAAAATGTGATTAAGTGATTCCTGTGTCAGTAATCATGTTGGTGGTTCACATAATATGTGAGGCCTTGGCCCAATCCCATTTCTTATTTTTACCCCTACCCCTTGTTTTCGAGTGCCACCTTGCCCCTTGGAACAGAGTTACAAGGGGTAGTGGTTGAAATCTTCCCTATGAAACGGGACAACCCTAGGTAAAGAAGAACATTACTTTATTAACAGGCTACTAGCGGTGCTCTGTAGGTGACCCCGCCAGTCTGCAGTGTTTTTCTCATACCACTCTATTTGGAGTGTGCCTCTGGAAAACCTCCGTTTGGAAGGCCATGCAGCCCTAACACTTCGCCCTACCCCTTTATCTCAACAAAAATTGGGACACCCTACCCTTAGACAAGGATGCACAAAACAGAGGGGCACAGCTAAGTAGTTGGGGGAAAGGGGTGAAATGAGATTGGGCCCTTCTGTGCAGCTCCTGTAGGTCTAACCAAAGGGAGAAGGTGCTTTGCTGTATCTACCTAGATACACAAGAAAAAGCCTGTTTGGTCATTTTTCCATTAGGCATTTCAAAATTTTCCATTTCTAATCACAACTTAAGAATAAAATAAGAGTATAACTACAACACTTGCAGAATTACAATATAACAACTATGATGATTCTGAAAAAAAATTAACTAAAAATGACCCATTTTCAGTACCCTGAAATCAGTAAGTCTTAAAAGCTTGATTTGATTTGCTGAATATGAAGAATTAATGGATGAATGATAAATGAATCACTATTTTGTAGGTCTCTCTCTTTAATACTTATTCTATACCTATTATCAAAGGCTAAAAGTGAAGAATAGCAAAGGATCTCTTTTCAACTAGAACTACCAGCAGTCTTCTTGGCAACAAAAGAGTTAAACGGAGAGTTCTTGGCATTTTATATGCTATTAATTTGTTGCCTGTCAGTGATATCATTTGTAACACTAAATCTGTCTGTTTTCATTTCCCTGCCCTCTCAGGTTCTATTAAACTACCAGCTTATTGCTTTTTGATTACATTTATTTTTCCTTCTTTTTCATTTCCGTTATCTTACCGCAGCATTATTACTTACCGCAATATGCTTCCTTTCGCTCCGCATATTGCAGTTTGGTGGAGAAAAGAGAAAGCAGTTTGGGAACTGATTGATTGATCTTAAATAAATATATAATGTGTTTGTAATGTGTATTGCTTACTCTCCGCCTATTCTCTCTTGCCTTTAATGCGTTCGGTTGGAGTCTCCATGGGAACAGAAAAAGGGTTCTCTTCATTCTTTCAGTAGATACATTACATTCTTCCCTGGAGAGGCAAGAAGAACTCTGATGTGTGACATCTCAATTATTCATGCCCGGTTATGATCATAGATTAATAATTTGGTAGATTAAAACTAAAAACTTGGTGGCTCATCTGCTCCCCATGGCTAACGAAAAAGCCATTAGTTTGGTCATATGGCCATTAAATTCGATTAAACAGCCTTTCTGCTGCTCATCTATTTCACATGAGCTTTCATCTGACCTTTTTGGCCGGCTTAATGTTTTCAAACATGAATTGGTACGCTGGAGCAGGGTTAGGAAAATACTGGCTGATTTCCAGCACAAGGACGGCCATTTGTGGCTTCAATGACTGGCGGGTGTGGTGGAGAACAGAATGGAAGTGTTTATGCCTATCTGTTGCACATCCAAGGTTATGTATGGTCCATTAACTGTATTGTGAATGTCCCTAATGACGTCCATTTCCCGAGGACTAAAGAGCACCAGTGATTATGCAGCCGAATGACTAGGTAGCATTTTGGACTAAGCAACATGCTACAATCTTGCTGGGCTTCTTTATTATGCTTATTTGTGAGCATAAAATTCCCTGCATTTTAATTGACTTCTTCCACAGTGTACTAGCCACTTTTTAAGTAGTGTGTTCACACTGGGAAAGAAAAAGGTAATGTATTGTGCAGTTGATACTCAGATTACATAAAACTTTATAAAAATAAAGTGTGAAACATTGCAAAGCGTAAAATGTTGACACTGTTTGCACTCAGCGACTACAGACTGAGATTTCAAAAGTGATGTTAGATGCATTAGGTTATTTGCAATTTGCACATGGCAAATTTAAAATGTTATAATGGTAACTGAATACATTATGTCATAGATAACATTGACAACCAGCCAAACTGGACATGATTCAATGACACGAGCTACTGTGCAGTAAAATTGTTATTTCTGTTTAGTGCAAAATGTTGATGTTTGATTTATTACTCTGCAAAAATCCAGGCTCTAGATCAGGTGTATAAAACTTAACCAGTAAAAAATGCCATATCAAAAAATCTCAACAAATCTGTGTGCCAGAGAAAAGAAAAAAAATATTTCATTTTTAATGAATGTTGTGCTATAACCCGGACTGACCATTGTTTATTCAAAATATGCAAAAGCTTCAACAGTAAAATACAGACACTTGCAGTAGAAATATTACATGTGTTTATAAGTGTTAAGTGTTTATATTGGTTGAACTGCAGCTGAAATGCATTTGATCATATGACTGGTGTGGAATTGCGTAGAATTGAGGTGTACCCGCTGTCCCATAGACTGTTGTTGGGGTAGGAGAGTCTGAGCACATTACGTTGCAGTGCATGCTGGGGACTGTAGTGCAGCGCATTGAGAAATGGGCTAATATTAACAAAATTAAAACATTTTTGCAGGCTGGATAGGAGTGTGTCACGGGCCTAATCTAGCCCACAGGCCTTGTGTTTGACACATGGGCTCTAATATAGTAAAGTACATAGTGTATAAAAACACTCATCATTTATGTTTACAAGACCTGTACCTTTAAGATTTATATATACATAAATGATCTCTGTTCTGACTGGCTGCCCTGCATTAGCCACGTTTACATGCAACCTAATAATCCATTAATAAACTGACTAATAGCTCAATCGGAATAGAATACGTCCATGTAAACACCTCAATCGGAATAGTCTAGTCTGATTGAGGCCATTCGGAATACAATTTCTATCTGATTGAACGAGGTGGGTAAACTTCTAAATAATCCGTTAAATAGAAGAATAATCTCTGTGTGCCTGCATCTGATTACATTCCCAGTCCGACATAATTTTAAAGCAATTAAAAACTAAAGCGCGCCCAAAACTCATCTCACTCTGACTGGACCTCACGTGATGTTCACTGTCATGGAAACATTTACTCTAAGTGGTACTCCACGCATGCGCATCACTTTAGATATGATTACTTGTAGTGTGCATGTAAACAAAGATTTTCGTCTGATTGTTGAATAGAGTGAGCATATAAACATCTCAGTCTTAATCTGTATCGGAATGTCGGAATGTATTCAATCGGATTGGCAAATATCTTTGCATGTAAACACAGCAATTGTGTCTCTTTCAAAAAAGCAGTCTGGGCTGAAACACTCCTAATAACTTCAGCATGAATGGTGGGGTCTAAACTGCAGGCTGAATAGGTGGGATGTACATAAATGTGTTAGTTTTCATGACATCAAATTCACTGAAAATTGTTTTTGCTGCTTGCGGTCTTAAAATAATAACAATAAAATGTGCCATATAGGGTTCTTTGAATAGTGCCATAGATGAACCACTTTTGTTTTCCCAAAGAACCATGTTTAAAAAGAAATTTGTAAATGTGAGGAACGTTGTAAACGTTTAAGAACCTTTATGTAATGTAAAAAGATACAGAAAACCCAGAACTCTATTTATAAAGCAAATAATTATTAAAAATGTATCAATTTCAGTAAAGTATCAAAATATCACAAAAAATAAGTATTCATGACAGTATGTCACTGATTTGGCCCTGTGTGTCTTATTTGTCGTCTTTTGTGGAAACCACTGTCTATGATAAAACTTCTGCACATGCCATCAAGAGTCATATGCAAAAGTTTGAACATCCCATTGTTTCATTCAGCAAATATGCAGTAATTGTGCATATTAATGACAATTTTGACCCCAAAATAAAAAAAAATAATAATAATCTTCACCTTAGATTAAAAAGTGCATTAAGTTGCATTCAAAATGTTTATCATTACATGCCTGGAGAACAGTGCCGAATTGAGACACAGTGAGTAGGCCTGCAGATCCTGTTGATAATGTGGTTGCAAACTCACACATCAATCATTCACTGCATTGTCACAACTGGCCAAAAAAAACAGCAAAGGTAAGAGGCCTACAAATAATAAACTTCTGGCAACTATTCAGGCCTGTGTTTGACTATGAGATCTCAACACTAGTAGAGCTGAAGGGAGAGGGGAGGAATATGAAGTCAGTAAGAAGTTGGAATAATCCTGCTCTGGGGCCCGTGTCTTTGGATGAGGAAGATAAGAGGTGGCAGTGGACTCCGCAGGGAGGAAGGGCTGTGTTTGTGGCTGAAATCTCCACAGCACCAAATAAAGCAGAGGAAGAGCAGATAAGCAGATAAGGAATGTGTAGCAAGCGTTAGACAGCCGTATGCACTCTCCGCTGAATCACCTAGCCCAGTGACATGACATAATGCCAGTCTCGGCACTGAGGCTGTTTATATGGTGTGTGTGTGTGTGTGTGTGTGTGTGTGTGTATGTGTGTACTTTTTTCTGGCATTGGCAGGATTTGATGAGGAAATTCCTATATTTACATGATTGCAAACACTGACACACACATCACATGTTTCAAATGCATGGCATATGAGTTGACTTGAAATTGAAAGCAACATACTGGTAACTGAGTGGTAACCAAGTGATTAAAATGTACCTTTTCAATGATTAGTTAGCAATTTGCATAATGATAATGCATATTGTAAATGACTAATCTCCTACTGAAGGACTTATTTCCATGTTTTCTCTCACATTTAGCAGGCTGAAAATTCTCCATAAGGGGGAGCTATTAGCACTCCAATGGCTTTTGGCACTCAAATGTGTCTTGCCACATAGTCTTTTATGTATAATTTGGAAAAAAAAATGCTAGCTTTATTTTTCATTGTGTCCAGATTTCATGATCAATAGACCAGTGTTTCTCAATCCTGGTGCTAGATGCCCACTGCCCTGCATATTTTAATGCTTTTCCTCCTTTACTTTTTACCTTTTTCTCACCTCTCTTTATTCTATAGAATTAAACAGGCTGTTTTTGTTACTGTGCCTTTAAGACAGATATATGTAAATGAGCTTTTTTCTAAGCTGAAACACTCCTTATAACATCAGTGTAGAAGAGTGTGCTAAACTGCAGTAGGTTGAATATGCATACATATGTAAATATGCTGATTTTCATGACACCACAAAAGAAATAAAAAGACAGTTTAGTTTCTATATTTAGACTATGTGGGCTGGGGTGTGTTTGTATATGCTTTAGGCTCTTACATGAATTCTTACAAAGGCATCCTTGTTTCTGTCTTTATAATAGAATTTGAAGCTTTAAATGGTATGCATGGTTTCTAACTGTTCAGATAAGTCACTTTTAAAGTTATTATTGGTTCTGAAACACACATTGCAGATGACCCGTAGCGTACTGTGAAAGCAGCTCAAGACTTGGTTAAGGAATGCTTTGCAATTCCTTGTTTAGTCGAATGTTTTACAATGGCCAAGTCAATCACTTGACCTCAATCCAATCAAGTGTTTTATGTACCGAAAGCAAAGCTGAAGATAAAATGCCTCAAGAACAAGCAGGAATTGACAGACTGTAGTAGCGGCAGCAAACTCAGTAATAATAACAAACATAATAACAATGTGGAGTCTGTGGGCTCTGGGAATTTCTTGATGCCTGTTTAAGTGCCCGTTCAAAATAAAAGAGCATTTACCTATATGCACAATGTCTTCCGCATCTTCTGAGCCAATATTACAATAAGTTTGCAAATATCCGAATATTTATGAACTTAACTGTGTATAATTTGTATGAGCCTGATCTGAATGGGTAGATTAAAATGTTAAATAATTTACCCCACATAATCCAGACTGAGATATTGGGTCTTGTTTGTGTGTGGTGAAGGCAGAAATATCCTGACACCTGAACCTTGGACTCTTGCACCAATTGTGGGTCATACTTGCAGACACACACCTATGCACATCATGTTTTGTGTGTATGGGGAAAGAATTAATGGTTAGTGTTTACTGTACATGTTTTCTGCAGTCCCAGTACACTGTAAATGTAATGTTTGTGTTTCGCCATTGCTTCATACTAAGCTCCTTCGAACAGACTTAACATCTTACAAGATCTCTCTTGAAGTGGTTATTGAGATTATAGAGCATTCCTTTCTAATAAGCCAAAGAACTTACCTGTGTGTGTGTAGTAATTGGGCATACTTCCTTGTGTGTGTACATGTGAGAGAGCGAGTGAGAGAGAAAGAGAGAGAGAGAGAGAGAGAGAGAGAGAGAGAGAGAGAGAGAGAGAGACTAGACTAGACTAGACTAGGTCTCTGTCTCTGCTCATTAATACCCTGGGCTGTGGAGACACTTGTTGCCATCATTATGACACTTGAATATAAAATAGCCTTGTTAGCATTGAAGAAAATGCTACTATTCGATCTTTCATTGAACCAGGGTCAGTGGAAAATGCTAGATTCTATTTCTGAGTCAAAGGACCTCACACTTGGCCTTTTGATGTATGGCTGTCATTGTACTCCTCTACAACTAACGTGTTGTTCAGTGGATTGTGGATATGGGAATTTAATGGAAGATTCTGAGCATGAGCTTCGGCTTTTGAAATCTTAATTGAGGGGGAGGAAAGGAAGGGAGAGAGAGAGAGAGAGAGAGAGAGAGAGAGAGAGAGAGAAATGAAAAAGGAAAATGCCTAATGGAAATGATATTCTCATCTGGTTTTCATTCTCAGAGTCTGAGAGTACCCATCTGTGCAGATGTCTGCTATTCTGCTTATTTGTCCCCTTAACAACCATAGCTCTCTACGCAAGTACCAGAAGGAATACTTTCTCATAGAATGAATACATTTATTCATTAACTCTCTGATTCGGAATTTGGCATAACATCTTTGAAACATCAGAAGTAATTGAGAGAAGTTATGGGACAATGTTTCACTCAAAGAACATTTTCAGACCCTCTTGAATCTCTTTTTTTTCTGGGTTTGTTTGAATAGATGGATTTGAAAAAAGGCTCTGCAGATTATCAAAGGAGAAACTACCTGGGACAAAATAAGAAATGAACAAGAGAGAAGACCTGGTGCATTAGGTGTGCTTGCACACTGACATTTCCCGGGAGAAGTTTGAAGACATTTAACTAATGTTCTGTAGAATAATTAATGTAAAACTGTTGATTTAATAACAATTACCTAAATTCTTACGATGGCAATAACATAACACTAAGGTTAAATTTGCCCTGAAAATGGAATGGTTTGGCAAAAAATCTAATTTACACAATTTTCCACTTATCCCATTTGTGGTCAATCGGCTGAGACATGTTTGGATTTTAAACGTTGGGTCTTTAGATCAGAACTTGAGCGGTGAGACTAACAAACTGCTGACCAACACCAGAACTTAATAGTCACCCAAACAGCCCAATTTTTTTCTGTAAAAATACATCAACAAAACGTCTTTGAACCCATTCAAATCATATTCAGGTTGTGCAGACTTGTCAAGATTGTTTATGACAGTATAAAAATAAACAAAACTGTGACAGTCACTTTACACAACAGGGTCTGTTTTCATAAACCACTTCAGAAGTAGTAGTGCTGCTCTAGAATCAGAATTTTTGACCATCATGACCATCACAAATACTGTGAAATATGATCCAAGGTCAGTCCTGCCTTGTGAATACCAGTCCTGGTATTGTCTGAAATGACAGGCTGTGTTTTGCTCATTTTAATAGCTTACAGTAAGTCATACTGTGCTTCAAAACACATTGGGAAGTCTGTGAAGACCTGGGTATGGTTTGAGCAGGTTGAGAGAAGTTCCGCTGACATATTTGGACTATTTGGGTTATTACTACTGAGGTCTAGTATGTGTTAGCAACATCAGTTTTATTGCTCCAGTTCTAATGAAGCAAATGATGGACTCCAAATATGTGTTGGCTTATTGACTACATCTGGATTACGTAAAAAACTGGGCAAATTAGATTTTTCACTGAACTATTACTTTAGTGGTGAAACTATATATAAATATTGTGATGACCCCAAGAAAGAGGCAGGACTAGGAAGCATCTTGGAATGGCAGTGCTCTTTATTAGGGTTGCTAGCACACAGAGGAAGCCAATGGGGGGTTATCTAAGGCTCGTGGTGTCCCGCTAACAATAAACATGACTTCACACCAAACATGATGCCATATGACATGAACGCAAGCTAAAGTAGCACACTTTTTGCTAACAGCAGCACTCTAGTAAACAGCAACAACAAACTACAGTTACAGTTGCAGCATCTTTCAGTTGTTGGTTGTTTTGGGTGGTTTCTCCTTTCAGTCTCCGCTTTGGGAAGTGGAATGTAGCATAACTGGGCTAAGGTCTGGTATTTGACTTGGCCAGTCCAAAACTTTCCACTTTTTTCCTCTGATGAAGTCCTTTGTTGTGTAGGCAGGGTGTTTTGGGTGATTGTCTTGCTGCATTATGAAGCTCCTTCTGATTAGACTGGACGCATTTCTTTGTAAACTGGCAGAAGAATGTTTATGTAGACTTATGAATTCATTCTTCTGCTACCTCCATGAATTATATCATCAGTAAAGATTAGTGAGCTGGTTCCAAAAGCAGCCATGCAAGCCCAAGTCATGACACCTCCTCCACCGATGAGCTGGACTGATGAGCTCATATGTTTTGGATCACGAGCAGATTCTCTCTTTCTCCACACTTTGGCCTTTCCATCGCTTTGGTAGAGGTTAATCTTGGTCTCTTCAGTACATAAAACTCCAGAACTTTTGTGGCTTGCTTCTGTATTTAAGTGTGAACTCCAATCTGGCCTTTCAATCTAGCATCTATATTTCTGCTCTCTATAAGCAGTCTCCTTTAAACAGTGGATTGTGATACCTTGATGTCTCCGATTGTTGTTTATGGGATTTTCTTTACAGCTCTCACAATGTTTCTGTCATCAACTGCTGTTGTTTTCCTTAGTTGGTCTGTTTGTTGTCTGCATGCTATGACACCAGTGGTTTCTTTCTTTTTCAGGACATTTCAAATTGTTGAAGTGGCTATGCCCGGTGCTTGTGCAATGGCTCTGAAGGATTTTTCCTCTTTCCTCAGCTTAAAAAATGGCTTGCTTTTCTCCCATAGACAGCTTTTCAAGTCTTCATGTTGGTTTGTCCTTTTACACAACAAATGCAGGCGAAATGCAGGGCTCAGTTCAGAAGTAGACAATCAGAGCTATACATTTTTTAAACATTGAATCTAACATGGCCTACCTGGACAACAAGAAACACCTGTCAGTCATATGTTCCCATATTTTTGCTCACTTGAAAAATAGGTGGGTTTAAACAAAATGTGCCATGTTCTAAGTTGTTGAACACATCTAGATGTAAATATCAGGAAATAAAAGCTGAAATTCTGATCTATCATCTCATTTTCATCTTGTGATCTCAAACTCAAATGCCTTCCATGTGTAGCAAAAACAAGAAAAATTGGCCTTTTCATTCCAATAGGTTCAGAGGAGACTGTAGGTTCTAGTTTAAAATGCTGTACTGCTGAATTGGACTATGTTGTGCTGATCAAAGTTAGAGAGTTGGACAACAAATGGAACAACAAATATCTCACCATGCTAATGTTGTTTTTTAATTACATTACAAAAAAATGACACCTAATCTAACAGCGTGACCTTTCACGAGCATTCAAAATAAATATCATTTGAAAGTAATAATAAACTCTAAGTGTAGGTATTTTGAGAAAAACTGAACAATGCAGTAATGGGGTTTTTGCCTACATTCTGGAAAGCTTGTCTAACACCTTGTCCTACAGTGAGCAACAGCAGGCGACAACAACAAAACCAAAACGCTCTCTTCAACAATACTGTCTACACCAGCTGTGTTTGGCAGAGTGCGATTTTTGACGGCCACACCATTTCTATTTTTGACACGTCACATAGCTCTGCCACTCCACTTCAAAATGGATGAGGAGAAACTCATCCATGAAGTGGAGGAAAGAAGGGATCTCTATGATGCTTCAAATAAATACTACAAGGATGTTAGCAGAAAGGAAATAATTTGGAAAAAATTGCCAGAGTGCGGGAAGCTGTAGGTAAGTGAATACCATTTGTTTTGTGTCACTGATGAGGGTACTTAGCTAGTTAACTAAGGAGACTTAGCAAATACAAGTTAGCAGATACACAATAGCGTAGCCAAGATACTCACTCATTTTAGTTCAAGTCTCAATCTATTTTCTGATATGTTTTTGTGTTGACTTTGTGTTGACTCTGATATGTTTTTGTGATGTTTTTTTGTTTCCAGTGTGGACATCTTGAAGGCTTTGTGACATGAATGCATTTATGGATGGAGCAAGTCAAGGGTCAATCACGTTAAACAATTTTGTCTGATTTTAAATGGTGTCCAATAATATATAATATTTCAAGCTCTCGTGGAACAAGATTGTTTCATTATTGTTTAAAAACATAGCTGCACTGTAACTATACATGTATGTATATAATAATATACATAACAAAGTAACTATGTATATGTTTAACTTTGTTGATATTTACATCATCTCATAATTCACCATGTTTCATTTCTCAAACACTGGCCTACAAATAACACTGCACAAGCTAAAGTAAATGCTAAGTACATTGTGTACATGAGATGTTACAGCAGCCTATCTGACCTTGATCTACCCCCAGTCAAAAGCAACTCATCTAATCTTATAGCATCCTCCCAGGCATTAGATCTTCCTCCCTGATGTCCTCCCCCCTGACCTCAGTCAGTTCCGTTAGTGGGATTCCCCTTAAGGAAAGAGAGACGTGCCTTCTCATCACTGATCTCAGCGCAGTTCTTATGGAACCTAATCATGTCTGAGAGATTCCAGATAAGAGGCCGATACAGCATCCCACAGTCAAGATATGAGAATGAGCAAAACGTGATGGGGGTTTTATGCTAGCCGGCTCACGGTGACTCTCAGTGGTATATGCACCAGTACATTATTTATTTGCTGGGGAAGACCTCTTTACCCTTGGCGATTCCTTGACGTGTCTCACTTTCTGCACCTGTACAACTCCCACAGATGGGTGCTTAGCAGAGGTCAAGTGAGGGTTAAGTACCTACCGTTCCCAGGGAAAAAGGAGGAAAATATGAAAATAAGTCTGAGCCTGGGCTCCTCCATTGATATGCACTCTACTGCATTTATTTTATATTGCATGCAGTTTATCCTGTATTGTCATAAGAAAACAAACATGAGTTACTGCCAGCTTTGTAGTCTTAACTACAACAGGATAGGTGCATGTAACTGCTAGAATGTGATGTTCAGTTCATGCTGTGACAAACAATTCAACGCTGTTGGGAAAAATAGCATGGTCATTCTTTTAAATACGTCACCAGTGGTGTAGCACAAAATTCTGGGGCCCCTTCACAAGACCAAAGGTCAGGGTCTGGAGATGGGAGGCTCAGGGGAATGGTTGTGCAGGATGTGGTGGTGGCTGTTTGGGGTACAGTGCCTTGAGTATCTTAAGTACTTTAGAGCGTTTAGTACTGCAGGAGAAACTCATGGCACATGACAACGGAAAAGAGTGTCTATACTTTATGAAACAGATCATTCTTTTAAATCAGATTCAACATTCAAGGTTGTAAAATACTTGACATAGACACATGATTGCATACACGCAGGTGTCGCACTCACTGCTGGAGTTTTTAAACACCTCAAGGTCACTGCTGGACTGAGAATAGTCAAGCATCCAAAATTATCCAGCCAACAGTGTCCTGTGGGCAGCATCCAAAATTATCCAGCCAACAGCGTCCTGTGGGCAGCATCCTGTGATCACTGACGAAGGACTAGAGGATGACCAACACAAACTGCACAAACACAACTGTGCAGCAAAAGATTTACTACTGTCTCTGACTTTACATCTACAAGGTAAACCAACAAGGAGTTTCTAATACAGTGGACAGTGAGTGGACACATTGTTTAAAAACTCCAGCAGCACTGCTGTGTCTGATGCACCACCCAAATAATACCTGCTCTGTGGTCCTGTGGGGGGTCCACTGAAGAACAATGTGAAAGGGAGCTAACAAAGTATGCAAAGAAACAGATGAACTACAGTCTAAATGCAGAATCTAGATGCAGTTTTACAATGCAGGTAATGAATAGGAAGGTTATTACATATACATAAGGGACTGAACCCAGGTCTTGTGTATTAAGGCTTCTACTGAGCAACAAAGCTTATGAGATGATGTTTATATCTTTGTCTCAGTTTTGCCTGTGTTCATGCACTGCTACACCACACATTACTGACAAACTGTTTATCACACATTTGCCCACATTGCTTGTTATGGAATTTGAATCCAAAAGTAACTCATTGCTGCCCCAGGAAAGAAAAAGCATTTTCCCAGCTCACAGAACGCCTTCACGGAAGGCCTTCGCTCCTCATTATCATGTTATAGTCCATGTCTAAGACCATTTGAAATTTTATGAGTTTATTTCAGCTGCATTTTGTCAGGCTAGCTGTCCTTGTCTTAAAGTGATACACCAGTGGTTATCTGTTGCATATGTAGACTACCATTGATCACAGACAGTAATTTTGATGCATTTCCCTGTATTGAACTGAAATTCATACACTGAAAATGCAAATGTTCAGGTTTTAAACACTTTGTGTAAGATTTTTTTTAATGCTTCAGAGTGTTTAGTTTTTAGTTTTCAAAGAAATCTGCAAAGATATTTTTCCACACCTCTTGATTTTAGTCTTGTAAGATGGTTGTGTTTCCAGCTACTTACATTGTGGACAAGCCAGTGTTCTGAGAACACCAGCTTCTTTCTTTAGTTCACAACTTTGTTATTTTTGTCTGTTTTCTTTTACTCAGTACTGGCCTCTTGACAGCTACACATCCTTTCAGACTCATAGTGTTGAGCTGTCTTCTCACAGTGGAAGGATGGACAGAAACACCTGTGGATTTTTAAGATCTGAAGCAAGAGCGGAGCTTGATTTTCTCTCTCAAAGATGAAAGATTTAAGTACTGTTTATCTTATGGTAACAGTTTTGGTGGTCTACCCAGTCTTACATGGTTGCTATATGTCACGTTTTCTCTGTATCTTTTAATAATTTTTTGATCTCTGGTTTTCCAGTTGGAAATTCCTGTTTTTTTTCCCTTTGACTTTCTACTTCCTTATGCAGGTGGATTATCTTATACTTCAACTTCCTTAGAAAAATCTCCTGAAAAATGAATAACTCTGATTTTTGTACACGTTTACAGACACTTGCTTCAGTAATGGTCTGCAAGAAGGCTTTATACTAAATAGTTAGAACATTGCTGTGAGGATTTGATTGCATTTTGCCATAAGAGTCCCCCTCTAGCCAACACTTGGCATTCAGCATGGTGTCAGCAATGAGTGTACCTTAAAGTAGCTGAATTCAGTAATTACAAGAGGTGTCTGGATACTTTCGGACATATAGTGTACCTGAGGCTAATGCCTTCAAACTGACATAGTAAAAGTCAAATCAGTTTGACCACAGTGACAGTAGTGGATGTTATAGTTTATGATCCTCCACTCTGAAGCTTGCCTTTTATCTAAGTCAGAGAACACCGAGTTGACAAAAATCCGATAGTTTCAGTGGTGAACATGACTTCAGCCAGCTTTGAACATTTCTGTGGACATTTCAAGTGGAGTATAGCCAGTGTGGAAGAGATGAGAGATGTGAACAGGAGATGTCTTTAATTCAGTTTGAGTGAGGGAAAAAAAAGAAAAAAAGAAAAAACAAAAACAAAATTGCCATCAGGATGGAAAAATTGGCACCACTTTCAAAGTATGTGGAGCGTAAGCCTGGGAGAAGCTGAGGAGCTTCTTCTGACACAGAGATTTAATACTTAATGCTAGCCTGGGAGCGGGCACAAAACAAAGAGATACATGCAATAAAACAGTGGTGCTTCTGAGAGAGGCAGAGGCAGCCCAGCTTTCAAATACGATCAACACTATTTTACTCCTTCTACACAGTCTTGCAGCCTCTTTACTGATCTTGTGCTGCAAGTGTGCACCCATGCACATGCGCACACATGCATGGAAACATATACGGACACACACACACACACTTAGAAAGGATTCAAGAACTGCTCTCCCTGACTTTCACTCTCTCTTACAACACACACCAAATATCTCCAGGATTTGCAGCCCATGCAATAGGAATGAACAAGCACATTTTGGACTCTGCCCTGAATGCCAATAACATCTGGCCACCTGAAATGTGTAGGTTTGTGGATGAAGATACTAAAACTATGAACATTTCAGAAAGTTTCACTTAGTTTAATTCCTTAGTTCAATGTTTATGCAATGAATAAAGTAAATAAAGTCACAAGCAAGTTAATTCATAAACAGTGCCCAAGAGTGCTCCTAAGCATTGAATCTAATAATTAAAAATGCACTTTGATGGACATTAATAAATCCATTATTTTATTGAAGTGAAAAAACTCCCAGAGTGCTACTTGTGTTTGATTAGTTGTTTGCCTCTCTTGTAATTAGGTTTTGCACTGTAATAATTACTAAGCCTACTTGTATCTTTCAATCATAAGTACTTAGCGGTGCAATCAATTCTATTTTTGCGTTTTGGTCATACTGTTCATGGCTAATTACATAATTGAGCACTTTGGTCATATTCATATGTTATCTTTATTTTTCCCTTTTTGTTTGTGATTAGAACATTGCTACATTAATTATGGGATGCTTGTAGAAGGGCTGGGCTGTACCACGCAATGTTTACAGCACCTATTCTTCAGCACAGCACACATTCTTCACTGAAACAATCATAAACAAAACAGCTTGTTGGATTTTCTCAATCCTGTGTCTGGGTCACTCATTTATTCTACATACCTGAATCCAGGTGAGGTTTGAGTGGATGATTTACTGTGTAAATGAAGGCAATAATAAAGGTGTGAACGTTTCAACAAGTATCAAAAATAGAGTGAATGTATGTTAAAACATGTTAAAAACTCTTGTGAGCATCCCTCATTTGCCAGGTTTCATGGAAATCATGGTCTATGATCTAGTTGTTTATTTGCTGGCAAAGGCATGGACACTTGTCCCCTTAGTGGGGAAAGTTATTCTGACTGATTACCTCATCCTACAATGAAACATTCCTCTCCTCATGGGCACTGTCTCTTTCAGGATAACACTACCCCATCCACAGGGGATGAGAGGTCACTGAGTGGTTTGATAAGTATGAAAACAATACAAATCATGTGCTTTCGCAGTCGCCAATTGAACACCTGTGGGAGATTTTGGGTCAATGTGTTAGACAGTGCTCTCCACCTCAATCATCAAAACACCAATTGAGGGGATTTCCATTGGTGTTCCATTCCTCAAGTACAGTTTGAGAGACTTAAAGAATCTGTGCCAAGCTGTACTGGCACCTCGCTGTGGCCCAACACCTTACTAAGACACTTTATATTGTTGTTTCTGTCACCTATCTGGACTTTGCAATGTTTTGTTTTAAAGTTTGTATATATTTAGAGCTCTGTAGAATCATAAAATAATCATATTGAACCTGAACCTGTATGTATTATTACATCCCTAGAAAGCAAAGCTTATAATAACTATAAAATGGATGTATGCACTATTTTATAAACTTTGTGTTATCAGTGTTTTTGGGTCCCCAGGTCAAGTATTAAGAGCACTTTACTTCACATTCAGCCTTTTTTGTCCATTGGGAAGCCAAAGAAAACAATGGAGCAATCAGAACCGTCTAAGAGGAGAGCCATCAAGGGAAAACCTGTGTATCCATGACTGCCCTCATTATGCCCATAGGGAGGCTTTCAAACAGAAAGTTTTTGGAAATCAGTGCCAAGCCTGAGAGCCTCTCCAACTGAACCTTCAGTGAGCATGCTGGTTCAGGCCCAGCAAGCCAGGATAATGACTTGCCCTTGATGCTAGCGACCACATAGCAATATAGGACAGGAAAGTGGTGGGGTGGATAGAAACAGTAAAGCATAGGAGTGTAGCCTATGGAGAGAGAACGGATAGGTCCTCAGAGATTTGAACTTTGGGCAGTTGGTAATTGATGCCCCTGAGTAGATCAGTTTACTTAATGCAATAAAACTAACGACTGAAATGCTCGCTGACTTCCAATAGACCATGGTTATTTTCCCTTGTCATTTTCCATAAAATCCATCGTGCACATATGATTTAATATGCCAGTCACTTTCCCTAAAGCCTCCATCTAAGAGCGCTGCAAACTCAGTGGGGTTTAATTGAAGAGGTAATTAGTAACTCCATCTCTGCACTTCACACAGTTCACCAAGTCATTATCACATGTTAGTATACATCAATAATCTATCCGACAAATGGCTAGACTTAATGCATCGCTTCTGACAGGTATAATTGGACATTGATCACAGCACATCACCTATTCCCTTTGTAATATATGATTTATTTTTTCCCTCTCTTACGTGGCATGTTAAAAAAAAACACTTGTTCTTGACGAGTGTTATGTTAAGTAAACCATGTGGAATGTTTATGAAGAGTCTGAAAATGCCATCTTATGCACTAATGTAACAAAGCAGCTCTAACCAGAAAACTGGAAAGTCTTCACAAAGGCCTCTAGTGGTGAGCACAAGGACACCCAAGCCTACCCAAGCTGCTTGTGTAATTTTTTATAATGCTGATGCTGTATTTATACTGTACTCCTCTAGTTCTCCAGTTAGCTTGGAGACAACTTGTGAAAAGTGGTGAAAGAAGTTTTTCGTTGACTGGGGACAGTAGTTTTTCTGGACATTTGAGGGCCTCAAGCAAAAAGGTCATTTGATGTTGCTTACGCTGACTCTAAGGTTAGCTAACTGTGTCTGGGGAAATTATTTTATTATGATGTATAACAATAAATAACAGTACATTATAAGTTCGTTATGTCATACTTATAAGATCAGTTAACAAGCTACGTAACTGCTTGTTAACTGATAGTCAGCTTGATAAATCCATCAGAATGAACAGGACTGTACAGTGCTAATATAGCGGTTATGTATAAAAACATTGTGTGCAAAGATAAATACTAATGTACTTGTACACATGCCATTTTTGTAATGTGAAAGACCACCCGAGTCCTCCCCAGCACTGATTAGCTTCAGTGTGAGCTTTAGCATTAGCTCTTCTAAAGGTGTAGCTTCTGTTGCTAAAACCACCTAATAACAACCTAGTACTTTAAGGTTGAGGGGCTACACAACTTCCCTGGGTAAATGTTTTGCTTTAAATTGACAAACATTCATATTTTCTCAGTTCTCAGACATGTAAGTCTACTGAACACTGTGTAAAGTCAGTTTATTTTTGAATGGCAATACAGATACAGAGGGGACATGAACTTCATATCTGTAACCATGTACCTGTTCATTTGCTTGCTGACAGTAGCCTATAAAAACACTGAATAACTGAATTTTTGTCAATGCCAATTTATACTGTATTCCTTTAGTTTTAAAATCAAGGCAAAATATTTCACTTTCCTGCACAGAACATTTAACAAGAATTCAAATCTACTCAAAACTTCCTTATCAGATCTAATAAGATCTAATCTCTAATCCATGCAGAAGATAGCTAAGTCTAGTTAAATACATACATGCACACATGCAGGGGCAGCTGGTATAAGTGGTCTGATAGGGCTAAGCCTTTCTTTCAAAGAAAAAATGCATCAAATAAGGTTTAACATCCACATCATCTTACTTACTGTTATCAAATAACAAGCAGCTGATTATTTTGGACTTTCGTAGACCCAAGAACACCCAAGAACTGGCCTAAAATGGAACTAATTTACATCTAGACCCAAGCTGAGCTGTGATTCTTTGTCAAATGTGTTACATGTAGTGAAATGCCTCATAGATTCATGATTCCATTTGGGCTGGTCTGTGGTCAGCATTTCTGAAATCTAAGACATGCTCAAAGCTGTTGGAACATTTTAAATTTGCTTACACTGAGAGTGATTATGTTTATCATTGCATGGAAATGTTTTGACTATTAACATTTTTAATTGCTTCATAAGAAGCCAGTACCTATCCAGTTTCCATCACTGCAATGGTGCTAATTTCTGTAAGCGCCCTTATGGGATTTACAGTATTATGTTAGCTGAGGGTAATGGTGGTGCTATAGCATCTAAACATGAACATTGCAATCAATCAATCAATTAATCAACCTTTATTTAAACTCAGATCACACTGAGTGTGACCCTCATTTACAATGTAGCTGAGTATTGTAAAAAAGAAGGATTGAAAGTCGATATATAATTTATATATTTATTAAAGTAAAAGTTTAGCAAAGAAAATAAGTAAAAAGTATTAAAACAATATATAAGACACATAAAAATGAGGAAACTTTAAAACAAATAAGACTGACAAATGAAAACTAAAAAAATTAACTATTAGGCCCATTAGTAATACAAATAAATAAATAAATAAATAATATAACAAATTAGGGTAAGAACATAATAAAATAGAAAACAAAACTAAGACATTCATAAAATAATAAATAAATTACACCAATAAAAACTTTAATAATAAAAATATCAACAACTGAAGAAAACAACTGAGAATCTAATAAAAACCTAAAACTAAACCAACTAAAACAGTTGCAGGCTGAGTAAAGGTGGTTAGAGAATAAAAGTTTAAAATGGTCGAGTGATACCAGTGAGTGGAGTTTTACAGATTCCTATAATAAATTCCAGCTAAAAGCAGATTTTCAAAGTTCAGTAAAAGCTCTTGGCACCTGATGGGGGATCTGGTCACTTGAATGAATTTGATCATTTCCACTGTTTACAAACAGCATTGATGTGAAGTAAAATTAAGTAAGGCCTACTTTTAGATACTTTCAGCCTGCTATAGCTGTTAGTTAATGAATCACATCAACATTTAAAAATTACTTAAATTTTTAGATGTTGATGTGTTTCATTAACTAACACCTATAGCAGACAACAATGAAATGAGCTGTCTGGATAGCTATTGGTCCCACTTAGGGATCAGTAGTGTAACATCCACTCACTCTTTGTCCTGGTCTTTCTGTGTTTGCCTTTTTCTTGGTTTCCTAGTGCTGTGTGTTTTTTGTTTATCTGCCATGTGCTTTTGTTTTCTTTTGACATGTGCTTTTGTTGTCATGTTAGCTCCTCCCCTGTCCTGCCCTGTCTTCACCTGTTCTTTGCCTCTTAGCCCTGCCCTCTCATTGGTCTCAGGTGTTTCTCATTTTCTGTTAGTATTTATACCCCTGTGTTTGTTCAGTCCCTTTGTCTTGCATTGTGTTTATAACACTGTTGCCTCTTTCTCTGGTTATTGTTTTTGTTTCTTGTTTAGTTCTGTTTACTTTGTTTGGTCTCATCTTGGACACCTCTGCTACTGTGTTTATGGACTCTGAATATTGTTTAAATAAAAGCAACTCGCACTTGCATCCTGCCCCAATGCTAAAAGTAGCTATCCAGACAGCTCATTTCATTGTTTCATTGCTGTAACTGGGAAGGGACTTTCAAATGTGATGCGACAATGTGTGAGCTATTGATAGTATTATTATTTTTTTTTAGTGCTCCTATTCATTACTAAGATGCTGTCACTGCATACATGCAATTGATATAATCTGTGCAGTTAGAAAAGCATTTTCTTTTTTATCTTTATTTTTTTGTTAATGTAACATGATGCACGGCTGTATATTATGTGCGCAGGTTCTCGAGTAAAACATATAAGGTGCCAGTATTCAAATACTGAAATCATGATTTAGGTGCTCAGTACGTTCCATCACAGGAAGAAAATATACAGACTAACAATTTTATGTTTTAATAGGACTGTAAAATCCACATTTGCTCGTATTTGAACAAGTTTGATCATTTCCATTGTTTACAGTGAGCACTGATGTGATGTAAGATGATGTAAAGCCCACCTTTTAGAGTACTCAGTAAAACATTACACTGTGCCCCTCTGAAATGAGACGTGATCAAGTAGGTACATGTAGTGTGGCTTTATTGCTAACTAGGCTAACTGCTCTAGTTAATGCTATTGGCACATTTTCTCCACTGAGGAGAAAAAGTATTTTGTGTGAGATAATGTTGATCAACATCCAGTTAGCTGTAGTTTTAGCTCAAATCTGAATAGGCAGGTTCCATTACTAATCTGACATGACACTATCGATTTACCTACATTTATGACATTTGGCAGATGCTCTTATCCAGAGCGACTTACAGTTTGGTCATTTTACACACATAGGCCAAGGTAGCATTAGGAGTCTTGCCCAAGGACTCTTATCGGTATTGTATAAGGTGCTCACCCAGGCAGAGGACTGAACCCCAGCCTACAGCATAGAAATCAGAGGTGTTACCCACTACACTATACCAGCCATTTACCTTGACATTGCCTTTGTTTGTGGTCCGTTTTTTGTTTTTTTTTCCTTCCTTGTTGTTAACTGGATATGCATTCATTAACTCTTGTGTGTAATCGAATGTCAAAATTAGTCGGAATGCAAATACCTGCTATGTATTCTACACATACAGTTCTTTTCTATGTCCTTTCTTTAACCTGTCGGTAAAACAAACAGCCTCCTCATCATTAATGGGGAATAGTGCCCCTTTGGAGTTTGCCTACCATCTCACAGCATCTTAAGCCTCCTACTGAGTTTTAAAACTAGGTACCATACTTACAGCTCAAGACAGCATTTGCAGGAAGAGATTATGTGTGTCCTTGAAGAATCTTAAAAGGCTTTTGAACATTTCAACAAACGCAATGCCCTTTCTGCAAGGCATGTATGTTCTTCTAATAATATCAGGCACGAACCACGCAGCAACCTTTCTATTCTTGAAGCATATCAAAACACAGCCGTAGTGGTGATTATTATCAGACCGCGAAAGATTCTACTCAGAAATTAGAAACCCCCACAATTCATTTATATGAATGAACGAAAAGCCTGCTAGGATGCTAGCATGACTCATAACTTCCTGCCATTCCAGTAAATGAGAGAAAACCACTGGGGCTTTGACCGCTTGACTGTAGTTTTGGCACCGCAGGCATTAAAACAATGCCCACAGCATCGATTACATTACAGTTTGCTATTGATCAGGGATCAAAGGGAGGGTGGTGGGTGTTTGTCCGCGTGGCTGGAAATCTGGCTTTGTGGTCTCTAGAAAGTTGGCGTGTGTCTATTTTAAGATGGCCGTCGACGAGAGGGACTGCAGTTCCGATGACCAAGCATTGATTTGCAAACAAAGAACATGACTGATGGAGAAGTAGACTCCCTCTTGGGTCCTTAAAAGCCTGCGATCTACAGCATGATTGCTTTCTGAACAAAGAGATTGACCAAATATTTAAGGTTTTAAAGATCTTAGGGCCAAAATAAAGGTCACAGGCGTTGGTTTATCAGGACATAGTACCATAAAGTGCTATGATAGCACTACAGGTGTATAAAAGTGCGTAAGGATTCAATCTTGGCTGACCAGATTTCTTTATTGCAGGCCACTGTTTCTAGGCTGGCTGACCAACAAATTAGAAACCACAGCAAGAGACCAGGTTTCAGTACATCTTTAAATTATAAAAATCATGTTGTATTAAGTGGACCACCTGGGCTTAATGGGGCATATTTTTATTTCATTCCTTGAGGTCCACTTCTGATGTTTGTATGAGTTTATGTATTAAAAACAGTCATAATTATTTTTCACTGTACAAGTGCTCAATATGACCTCCTCCAGCTGTACAGACAACATGAATGTGTCAAATTTATCCCATACTCGAGTGAGCATGCTGGGTGTCACTGTACTCACAGCTCTTTCAGTGTGTTGTTGGGAGTGATGGCACATAAACAGAATCCTTAATCCTTAATGTACCCCTACAAAAAAGTCACACGGCGTGAGATCTGTTGATGCTGGTGATCTTTTCTTGGAACTATTGGTACCAATGACGAATGCTCTGAGCTGTTGAAGGTTCACTGCCATACTGACAGTCAGAAACCCTATGACCCCCTCTTTCAATTGGTATGTGATTGGTTCCTAGGCTCCTCACCGTTGTAAAAATATGGCCTATATGTATATACCATAATATCTGTTATGCTGCAACTACAAAGTGAATGGTGGTGCTATACTGCTGTAGGCCAAATAGGTGGGTAAATGTAATCGAGTTGATTTTTGCAGCTTAGTTTACATACGTGGACAGTTTGAAATGGGGAGTGAATTTTATGAAACTTTTACAATGTTTTAAAACTGTTTTCAGCCTTTAACTATATTTGTGAAGTTACTGATCATGACTTGTCCAGTCAGATCTCTGATAGCTGAGGCACAGCTGGTCTGTGGCTGACCTTTAGGTTATATGGCCAGTGTACTGGGCTCCTAAAATAGACATTTGCAAATGCAGATACGGCTGCAAATCAAGGTTTTACTGTCGTCTGAAAGCTGAACGACACTCATATTCATTTATTTATACAGCTAAATTGCTGCCATAGAGGCAGAGCAATATAAATCCTCATCTCATCAATAGGCAATCTGCTAATGCATACGCAAGATCAATTTTTGCCGAGTCGGGTGAGCACATTAAGCATCTCTCTCTCTCTGAAACACACTCACTCTCACACACACACACACACACACACACACACACGCGCGCGCGCACACACACACACACACACACACATACACACAAACTCTCTATTTAACAAGAAGCACTGCCTCCAGTCACTTCTCTGTTGACGGTATTGTTAACACTACTGTTGGATAAGCATATGATTACTGTGTGTTTAGCTGGTTTAGCATCCATCCGAGCAGCGCGTGCTGAGTATGTTTATTAGTGGAGTCGTAGTTTGAAAGTATTTTAGCTGACATCAGCTGTGGAGGAGCTGTTTTTCGGGTTAAGTTGCAGAATCTCCTGTCACTGCTGCACATGTCAGTCAGGATCTGGGCTAGGAAACATCTTTCCTCGCTGAAAAGCTAAGGCACATCATTTGTGGATTGCAGGAACATCCAGTTCAGAAAAAGCTAGGGCGAGAGAGAGAAGGGAAGTGATAGAGCGAGAGAGATACAAAGTCAAAGCCAAAGCACAACAGCCTACCTTTTCGAGGATAATTGGTGTAGTGAAATGTCAAAGAGTGATCACTGTTGCTGACTCTATCTGTACGAGCTGAAGTATCCAGCAGACACCAGGCCATGACAGCTTTATACCCAGACACATTCAGATTGCCATGCATTATACCTAATGAAATGTCAATGAACAGTAAAGCTGTCATTGCTGGCCTCAAAATGGCTGCTACATATCATAAGCTTTCTTCACCATGGCCTCCTTTACACTGTAAAAAAGATTAGTTTTAACTAAAAAAGGTAAACAACCAGGCTGACTTTTGTGTTCACTGAACATAATGGGTGTGGCTATTTTCCAGTGACACTTATTCAATAAACTTGCAGAAACGAGTGTGGATGTGACAGTCCTGAATGACGTATGAACTACTCTACAACTGATGAAGCGGTGATTTGAGAGCGATTGACAAATGAGCTTCAGAGCATGAAAACAAGCCCCCACACATATCCCAATTGTCCCCCATATACATATCATTTACATGAAGCATGTTCTAGTTGATGCAGATGTTTCAATAGTGAGCCAATAAAACAAAAGTATTCAGCAACTCATGAGCCAGTAGTTGTCCTCATACGCAGAGTTTGGGGTCCAGCAGGAGGTGCACTGCTCCCCTACTGGCCAGAGCTTAATTCAAACCTATTTGTTTGTACAGCTGTAGTTGAATTGAATTAAATTGTGGAATAATGGAAATTTTCTGTTTAAATTCATACTTTACCCAGGTAGCCAAAAGATAGAAAGGAAACTAGATAGTGTCCTTGGCACATCTTTGACAATGGACGACTTTCTACTTCACCTTCACTTTCAAGTTAAACTTCTGCATTTTAGTGGTGGAGAACACATCTTAACACAAAAACAGAGGGAGTGTTTAATGAGGGAAAAGTACTGTAGATTTGCAGTAGAACATGGTGTTTTGTTAATACAAATTTATGACATCACTTCCAGCTGCAGTCACTACACTATTGGCTTCTTTCTCTTGTCAGCTCCAGTATTTCTTGATAACTCACCTTTTTTCAGAAACACTGGGTGACTCTGTCTTCCCCATTTATGCTGTTGTTCATTTCCTACCATTTTTGCAGGAACCTGAAAACTGATTTTCATTTTATTGGTGATAACATCTTCATTTAAATTAAAAATGAAACACTGATTCTTCCTGCAGATCATAACTGGGTGAAACTCTTGAACTTATGTAACTTTATTTAGGGGACTCACAGGATGCAACACTGATTGCACTGTATCTAAAACTAACATTTAATTATTATTTGATATAAACAGCATTTCAGTTAAAAATCTGTCAGCCTAAATGTGACATGCCAAGTACAATCTTTGTGGGCCCATGTCTCTTTTGGGCTTTTGAAATCATTCTAAATAACCAACCCCAAAGGCACCCTGGACTTTAGCTACACATTTTACATTTGCGTAACACATTTAAAGGCAATATGCATAGCTTACAGCAGACACAATAAAAACAAGGTTTTACTGCCTTAAACATCTGCTTATAATCCTACAAATGTTTATTTTATTTTATTTTATTTTATTAATATCTTTGTAAAAAATAGATAAAGAGATATACAGCTCTTTTCTCCAACTCATGGAATAGTTTCTGATCATCCATTCTTGGCCAGTTTAAAATACTTTTTTAAAGGTGCGACATTAATGTGATGCATTAAAAATAAAAAATAAAAAAACAGGGCAACTGTCAGAGCTCTGGGTGATTGATCTCAGGGTTGTGGGTTCAAAACCTGGGTCCGCTAAGTTGCTACTGTTGGGCCTTTGAGCAAAGCACTTAACCCTCTTTGCTCCAGGGTAGGTACTGATGCTACTGACTAGTGTAGACAGCTACATGTGAGGACAACAACCTGGTGCTCAGCGCCCAGATAACCAAGAAGATCATAGCAGGCTTTAGGAGGGGTAGGAGCCAGGCACACTCCCCCATCTACATCATTGGAGCTGAGGTAGAGCGCGTGTCTGGCTTCAAGCTCCTTGGTATGCACATCTCGGATAATCTCACCTGCTCCCTAAACTCCTCCACCATGCTCAAAAACGCACAACAGCGTCTTTACTTCCTATGGAGCCTCAAAAAAGCTCATCTGTGTCCCAGAATACTAGTGGACTTTTACCGCTGTACCATTGAGAGCATACTCACAAACTGCATCTCAGTGAGGTATGGCAACTGCTCCATATCTGACCGCAAAGCACTCCAGCGGGTGGTGAAAACTGACCAACACATCACATCTACCCAGTTACCCTCCACTGAGAACATTTACCATAAGTGCTGCCTGGGCAGGGCAAGGAACATCATCACGTTTCTCATCCTAACTATGGACTATTTACCCTCCTCCCATCTGGCAGATGTTACAAGAGCCTCCACTCCTGCACCAGCAGGCTCAGGAAGAGCTTCTTCCCTGAGGCTGTGACCCTACTGAACTCCACACCGTCACTTTAACCGCATGTTTGCACTCACTGCACTGTTATTGTACTTTATGTCCTGGTATTATTGCAGTATTTATATTTGCATAGTCTATTACTGCACTATTCATATTTGTACAGACAGTTACTGTACATGTTTCACTCTGTTCTCACAGTACATACAACCAACATTTGCAGTCTCTTCACTCACTCTGTATATATGTATATTATATTTATACTTGCATATCTAATCTAATCTAATCTAATCTACATGGAACAAACTTAAAAATAATACACATACACATTTCTCTGCAAATTTTAGTGAACAATTTCTACTAATTTGCTGAGATTAACATATTGGAAAAACATAAATAAATAAAATAAAATGTGCCATAACTGTTGTACAGGCCCATTACACATCATTTAGACAGAAACTTCACAGAAAAAGACTTGTAATGCAACAAGTACTTCTGGACCATTTCTATTGATCCATTCATCATGCAACTTTCCCACAATGTGTAGGATGACTTATGAAGATTATATTAAAATTATGGAAAAAAGGACTATTAGGACAAGGTGTAACTTTCACACTGAACAACAAATAGTAAGTTAACAGAAAAAATAGTATCTGTCTTACATCTGTTACTGTACTTTTTGAAGCTTCTTCAATAAAATTTCAATTGTAACAGCCTAGTTACTTACTTTAAATGAAAGCAACAGAGTAGAACAAGCACAAACAGAATCCTTCATGCTGGAGTAGACATTATAATTATAACAAAGTAGCACGATACAGAGTTACTTATTTAATCATTAAAGAACAGACTGCAGTTAACCGCTATCTCCACCGCCCTTCCTTTTCATATTACAATAAAATCTCATCCTTATCTAGAATGTAAGGAACTGCTGAAGCCAGATTTGTGTGTGTAATACTTGAGGTTGTGGAAGAGAGTGCCCTGATGATATCGACAGAGACAGAAAACACTCTGCAGATGGAGTGAAGGGTTCTTGAGGAAGAATAACGGTGGAGAATGTGACACAAGTGACTGCTGAAGAAGATTCTTTGGGCTTAACTCAATGCACTGAGAGTGTCGCTTCACTAGAAGAGCAGAGCCAAGAGAATCAACAGAAGGGTTATTACAGGCACAATTAATAAGAAAACCATGCCTTATGAATGTAAAGAGCTGTGTCAAAAGTCTAAAATGACTGAAAATTCAAAGTACTGTCAAAGATCTTCCCTCATACTGTGCACCGTCAGACTTCCTCAGCAGACTCTGCTGCCAGCTGCTGCACTGCACATATATCCCCCAGTACATCTACTGTCTACCACACTTCAAAGAGCACCTACATTACTCTCCATGATCACACAGACCTTAATGAGCGCAGACGCATAATCACTGATTAATTAGAGGACAACAACGCAATGCAGCCGAATACTCAGCAGATGAGATTCAGTTAGTGATTAAAAGGAGATTTCATGCTAAAACTTGCCATGAAGGTAATAAGCTTTATAATAAATGCTTACACTCATTCCATTATAAATGACTATAGGTGTAAATCTCGGACCTCACAATGATTGCATTCGTTTCTCTTTAGGAAATGATTTAATGCATCATGAAGGCTGTGAAATGGATCCCTATCTATGTTTTAGGGCACTTTTACGGCAACAGAAAAAGGGAATAGGTCTGTGGCAGCGGGATGTGGTCAAGCACTGTCTGCCAGGGAGAGGCTTGGCCAGAGTGTGGATGTGGACTGATTGGCAAATGCTTACACCTGTGGGTAATTGTCTCTTTCCCTACTAATACAAGCTTCTTTCCCCAGTAGAGAGAGAGACTTGGGAAAAAGGAACATTCAGGCACAGAGAAGAACGGAACTTGAATCTCCAGAGGGAGAGAAACAATTCTGAAGCCTGCAGGAGTGATGAGCTGTCTGCTCAAGCCTAGTGTTCTTTTGTTTTTGTTAATTTTTTTGAGAGAAAGAATAAAGAATCTGTGCCCGCTGACGCTGCCTCCTCTGTACTCCTTCTGCCTACACCCTCCAGGGTATCATAAGGCCCTTTTCACATTTGTTTTGCTGCTAGAGGTACTTGTTGCTGGGTCAAACTGCTTCTTCTAAAACAACAAGAAGTTGGTGCAGTGCTGCAAATGGACGATATTAAGGCTTTCAGTAGAACAGTTTCATGTTGCCCCTCAAAACTGTCTGGATTTTAGAGGTAGTTGAGAGAGTTGTGGAGAATATCTAGTGTGGCGCTATGGACAATGATTATGTGATGGTTTGTGTACGTTCACCTTTTTATAAGTCAGCAAGTTTCAACATCTCCAGCTAACATGGCTAATCTAGCTTTGTGGTTTTAGTTATCATTTCAACACTCTGTAGATATTATCATTCTGTGAAAGATGCAAACAAACTCTTCCATAAAGGGTTTATGCCCTTTATTCAGTTTGGACTCCCACACTGTTGTGTGCTTGTTCTCCAACAATTCAGGACACATCCTCAAATTTCATTCTTGGCAACTATGACAAAGATGAAGTGACATGCCTTTCCATGGTGAGCTGAAGTGATATGAACGCCAGTATTTTGGAGATTAATCATCATCTGTAAGGCAAAAGTGGAATTTGTTTTACACAGAGGTTTTCACTTATTGGTTTCCTGTGAAAAGGGTCTGTTCTAGAGTGACACTACAGTTTCCATCAATGCACTATCAATTTCTAGTGAACACCATACATCACTACAGCAGTTGAATGTATACTAAAATGCATTGCAAGTCTCTTGTTTTTAAGCAAGACACTGAGGAGTGTTAGCTAGTGTTAACACATTTACTGCCTGCTGTTTTTCATACAGCAAAAACACTGAATTGTAACAGTAGCAGGTTAACTTTTCTGAATGTTTTTCACTGTCTGTTTCTCTTTACACAGGCAAAAGTAAAAAACCTCTATGGCTACTAATAACAAGCCAACTTCAACCTTACGTTCCTGTACTATATACAACGTAAGTACAGTAGTATGGTATTGATCAAAAATCAGAAACCATCCTTCATTTATTTCATTTCCAGTCAAAACATCCATAAAATACAAGGACATAAACTGTACTTAAAGCTTTTATCTTTGAGAGACAGGAGACAATTAAACTCAAAATACTGAAAAAAATGATCTATTTAGTTGTTGAGGCTTCTATGGAGTGTTTTTTACCTGATGCTGAAAAATGAATAACTTGTACTTAATGGCTGTAGTATCTTTTGCACAGCAATGTACATAATTATATATAACTTCATGTAGTATAAAATATTATGGTATAAGATATATTATATGTATATTATATATTATTATATGTATTTATTTTAATTTACTTTTATTATGATAAAATCATACTAATGTAATGGACTGGAGACCTGTCCAGGGTGTATCTTGCCTTCCGCCCAATGACTGCTGGGATAGGCTCCAGCTCCCCCCGCGACCCATAAGGATAAGTGGTTTCAGAAAATATGTGTGTGTGTGTGTGTAATACTAATGCAACTATCCTCCTTCCATATATATTAGTTATAATAAGTATTTTCCATATAAATCACGATGGGTACTTTTTCATAGCAGAACAGATGTGTATTTTGTATTGCATTAAATGCTGTTTGTCCTTTCATTGTTTACAAGTTAAAGGTTAAATTCTGCACATGGAAACATGGAACCGATGTACATACATAAGCTGGTAATGCACAGCACTGTATCACCAAAGGTGACTAATGACAAGTGTGTGGACAGGATAAGTGTCCTTGAAACCATGTGTCCTTTGTCTTTCTTCTTCCTTTCTGTCCCTCTGCTACAGTGGGGCCAACATTAACATACGTCTTAAATTTAATTCAGATTAATTGCCATGACAACAGGGCACAGAGAATGTTGGAGCCACCTTTTGAATAATCACTCTGCAAGACACTGATATGACAGTGACCACTGCCAGTTGTGCCAATGATGGGCCACAGTGGCAGCCTAGCAGTGTGAATAAGCATATCAGCTTCAAAGTGTGCATGGAATATGACCATGGAGCAGAGTGAGGTAGAGGAGTCTGAGGTTTTTGTTTTGGAGCAAAATATAGAGGACATTTTGATAAAAGGTGGGGTGTTGTGCCACACTTTGCAGTGCGGTAGCTGCTGTACCCTGGGGTGCACAGCTGGGTGGCAGCTGCTGAAAGGTGATGTGTGTGTGTATATATATATATACACACACACACACACACACACACACACACACACGCACACATCACACACTCACTTGAGCACCTGTCAGGTGGGATGTATTATCTTCACACATGGGCAGCAGTTTGGAGGTGGCAATATTTAATTATTGTAGCCATTTAAATAACTGTTTTCAGCAGTTCTCTTTTATGATATGTAAATATTCTCCAGCACACCAGCACATCGGATGTTGCCTGAGAGCAGAAAGAGGGTGGAAAAAAGAAAGGAAATATGAGGTGAAGCACTGTGGAATTTAGTTTACTAACAATGAAATATGACTTTGTGTAGAATCAGGACTACAGTCTGTTTGAGGAGGCAAGAAAAAGAAAAAAAAATATGGAAACAAGCTGTATTTTGCAAGGAACAAAAAGAAAAACTTAAAATTAGAAATGTACAATGACATCAGAATCATATCAGTATAATAACATGTAATTGCTTTAAACTGCACAATACAATATGTGCATTTTATTAATTTTATATATTTATAATGATATTTATCTATAATGCTAATCCAGGTATATGTAGTCCCCATTTCTACATTTTATAAGTGCTTATGTACCGGCATCAGCAGATATGTGAAATACATCACATGTCAGGATCGGCCCACGGTTCTCATAGTCATCCTTACCTAAAACATAATCATTGTTAATTGTTCCAGAACAGAAACGTTCATTTAAAATCTCCATACCCATTAAAATCTGTGTGGCCTCTAATCTAACATGAATTTAAATTAACGTATTGTTTATTTCATACCTACAAACTTTCAATGCTTGTTAAGTCATCTATACCATCATATCAAGTGCTGCTAAATAATTATAGGCCATCTGATGTCTATATTTTGAAGCAACTTACTGATTCATAAACAGTAAAACTGCATAGCCAGTGTTTGTCTGTTAAAGGGGAACTCCACTGATTTTGTAAAATTACTTAATCATTCAGTGGTTTAGATGTAAACAAAATCATTCAGAGTGGATCGGTGTGAAATGCGCCGTTCTAGAGAAATTTGTTCACCATTATAATACTAGGAACCAGAAATCCGTATGTCTACAATACAAATATCAACATTTTATCTGCTGTCCTAAATGATCAATGAACTGGAGTTCCTCTTTAACATGGCTGTATCAATACAAAAACAAATGCTTGGTAACAGTAACAGAGCAGTGTAGGGGACATTGTAATGCTGTTGTAATGCATATATTGAGCCTTAACAGTCCAGTAGTCAGTTACAACCTGCTTATTACAGCAGTAACTAGGATGGAATGATCATTTACCAGAGCTTTCTCATTTTTGTTTTATATAGTGGTGTAGTCCTTGAGTCTCAGCAACACAAATGAATGGTGTCAGTGTTGTCTCTGACATAGAGAATTTACTTGAAACCAGTTGAGAATAAGGTCTCTTTCTTTCTCTCCCCATGAGAACACAGCTATGCAATGTGAAGTGCATGTTAAACTGAAGCAGTAACCTATACACTATATTTTATATGCAAATAAAAATGCTTTGGAAAGTGCTTAATTCACTCTAGTTGCTGCTTAATAATATAGTAATGAACAACCAATTAATTAGCAGCTATTGTCATGATAAGGCTAAATAAGAGTATCACATGTGCTTTAGAAAAATGCTTTATTCACCTAAGTAGCTGATTATTAATATAGTAATGAATAGTTAGTCACATGTAATTGTCTAAATATGTAAGTTATTTACCAACTATTGGCTTAATGAGGCTTAACAAGGGTAGAATAATGTATATATTTTATGACAGATAATACACAAATACAAGTGCTCTGGAAAATGTTAAGTTCACTGTAATAACTGCTTAATAATGTAGTAATAAGTAGTCTGTTAATACCCAACTGTCTTGTTAAGCCTTAAGAATTCAATTACAAGGGCATTATAATGTCCCCCTGTGCTGAAGTGTTGCAGTATTATTTCTATGCAGCCTATATAAAAGAAACTGTGTTCATTTTGGTCTAACTGGTTTAGAAATGTTACATTGATGTTGGAATGCAAGAAGAGAATTGTTAAAAGGTTGGTTCTGCTTAGAGCAAAATCATTTGTTGAGTCCTGGACTGAATCAAAAGCTCATGGACGAAAGGTGTATAAAAATGTCAGTTACAGTGTTTTCTCAACATTCCAAGAAGCTACTGCAAAATGTTTTTCCTGTGCTATTTTTGATTCTTAAAAAAAACTCTCTCTCTCTCTCTCTCTCTCTCTCTTTCACTCTCTCTCTCTCTGTCAGTAGAGACACCTGTCTGTCAGTGTTCACTCTCCTCACCTTCTGCTCCCCTGCTCAGTCTGTGTCCCAGGCTGAATGGCACACTTTGTGCTCTAAAAAATCCATAATTAGTCTCAAGTGAGAGCCCCTTCTCCTTCACACTTCTGCTCTCTCTCTCGCTCTGTCTCTCTTTCTCTCTGTCACTCTCCTCCTACATGCTAACAAAAAGATTCTTAAAAGATTGCTGATAGGTTCCAAAGGTGCAAGCATTCAAACTTAAACAACCATTTTGCTTGTTGAATGATGCCTTAAGATTTTGTATGGTATTTGAATAATAATGAAAATGAATGAATGAATGAATTCAAAAGGGTTTAAACCTTCTCATGGCTACTGTCTTTAACTGTCTGACACTGCCTGCTTTTAAAGTCGTCTTTTACTAGGGCAGTGGGCAATGGGCAATATCACTTTTCAATCCAATACCAAGGACTAAGCGTAGCCTCCTAATACCAATACCAATAATTTTGAATCATTTGAAAATGTCAGCTGTGTGAACATTTATGATCAATGAGACCAAGAGATGTGCTCAGAAATGTTGCTATATTACTCTACATTAAGTCCTTTTCACAGTAGAATAAAAAGCAGTTTTCACCTATTTTGGAGGAGGTTGAACTATGCTTTTTATTTTTTCTTTAATAACATTATTGAAATATGTTTATAGGATGTATAGGTGTATGATGTATGATTCATAAAACTTGAAGCAAACTGGATTTTTGTCTTTATAGGTGAGCAAACAGGTCCACATTTATAACAGTGTTATTGTGTTATAATGCACTTTTTACTGTGCCGTTCACTTCTTATTTTTTGCTGACTACTTTTCAGCAGAGTTGTCTTTGTGGAGAAGTGTGAATTGTTTTCACATCAGGGAATTCTCAGCCCTGCCCCTTTCATTGCCCACTAGCAGCTCAACAGAGTCACAACATTTCACACACACAGAGAGCCAACAGTGTCCTAGTTAACCTGATAACAGAGTTCCAGGGGAAGAGTATTGTAGCATTTCCTGCTACAAAGAATGGAGAGAAGGAACTTAATTATTTATAAGTCAAGTGCTTTATTGAGCTGTATCGGCCATAGCTTGACCATACACACATGGTCAGAATACTAACATAGCTCTATAAGTTAGCTGTTGACCAGGGCCTCCCCCCCCAGGCTGGGGCACATCCGCACCGCTCGAAAAGCTCAACCTCGACACTCCAGTTTTCTGTGCTAAAGCACAAACAGCTCCAAACATGGCAGATCCCAATGCTTCTCTTAACAATAACAGTCCCCCAGCAAAACAAACCCTAAATAACCCCAAACACACTACAGTATTTTATATGATTGTATGAATTTAATATACAAATCCAAGACAGATATGACAGTGATGAAATAACACAAGCTTTGCTTCTTTTCTGTGAGATTTGTGTGACTGTCTTGTAGGGCTGGGAATCTTTAGGCACCTCATGATTCGATTCGATTATGATTCAGAGGGCTGCGATGCGATAATAAAATGATTATTGATGCATCTCGATGCATCTTTTTTTTCTATACAGCATTTCTATATTCTCACTGTGTGAGGATTTGGCACTGTTAAAGCAAAGTATTTGTAATGACCCATAATGAATTTACTTCCAATATCTTTTATTAATAAGTCAAATGGAAGTGATGTGGCAAGTGAACTGGAAGGCTCTCATTCACTGCTATTGTTTGGAGCACATGAGACGCTGAAGCCACTCATCTGCGATAAAATGCGCAGTTACGGTAAAATAAGATCCAGTGGTAGTGGATGTCCACACAGTACATTACAGCCATCCTACCCGTTTTCTTTAGTGATTTCATAACTTTGGTTTGGGGTGGGGGGGTCGCTGTGTCAGTAAATATCTTTGAGACGGGGCGTGTGCAACATAGCGCAAAAGCCCTGTTTCGCAACGACTGAGAATTGCCATGCAGACTGCAGGTCACCTAGCAACAATGCGTTATTCGCATTTATAAGCACCGCAGTTGGTTTCCTGGCAAGTTAAATCTGCAACGAGAGACTGTCAAACACTAAAAAGTCACGAAGATGAAGTCGCTTCTCTTTCGAATTTCCCTTTTCCACCTTAAATGGTGCCGCATTTACATTCGGCACCTCAGTCAGAATTTAAGGTGGAACGGGAAAATTCGAACGAGAAGCTGGAGAATAAGAAGCGACTTCAGCCTCGTAAAACAGTCGAACGTTGAGAGACATTTAACTGATCTACTTTTGTGGAAAAGTTTCCTGAGGGAAAGGGGAGGAAAGCAGCTATAGCTAAAGCTTAAAGAAGAGCAAAGTAAGTCTGTTTTCATTTATGTTGTTTAGCCTATACTAGGACATACTGGACATAAATTGTTGTGGCTCCCAAGGTGGTTTGATTTTTGTTGAAAAGACAAAATGGCTCTTCTTAACATTTGTGTTGTGACTCCTGACCTGACCTGGCTTTTAATGCAGAGGCTGTTGGTCGGATTTCTCACTCATCCAGTAGTGTTTTTGTTGTGTGCCGCCACAGACTGTCCGGGCGTTGCACTTACCCACTTCCAAGTTCCGCCTTTTGCGTTCCGTCAACATTACGTTATAAATTAAATATTTAGAAAATCGATTTTTGACATTTGTGAATCGATTCAGAATCATTCACGTCCGCATCGCGATGCATCTAAGAATCAATGTTTTCCTGCACCCCTACTGTCTTGTCTGTATGAGGGGCAGAAGAACAGCAAAGAGTAAAAGTATTAAACTTTTACATAGTACTGTACATTGTATATTGTTAGGCCTATATCTCAATATATTTCTAAGTTTAAGTAAAACTTGAATGAATCAATGACTGACTGACTGAATGAATGAATTAATGAAAATATATATATATATGTGTGTGTGTGTGTGTATATATATATACACACACACACACATACATCCCTATCTTCCACTACCTCACTGTCTCCACACCTGTGACCATATGATACTGATTAGAGTTGAATATGGAGGCAAATGGGGTGCACCTTTTATTAACCTCATATCAGATTAGAAATGCTTTTCTGACCCCTCTCTCTCTGCCCTGACTGTGTACTACAAGCGTGCGATGGCCCTGCTAAGCACAGTTGACCATAGGGTAATGCAGCTTTCTTTTGTATATCCTTAATTAGATTTGAAGTTGATGGTAAACACAAATTTAAGGTTTACAGCAAAGTCTGTTGCATATATAATAATAAATGAACAATTACTGAGCAAAACACTGAGATACAATAACTGGATTTTAGTCCATATTTTAGCAGTCATATCAAAACTATATAACTGTGTCTCATTATATTAACATATATAAAATCTAATCATTTCATATACATCAAGTTTTGTATGACTGTGACAATATATACAAAAGCATTTATTCCATAATTCCAAAACAAATGCCCTACTGCATCTAGGAACACAGGGTAATCATGCTATGGTGCACTTTAAAAGACGTTTCTTGCATCCCTCCTTTTTTCCCCAAATTTCACCTTGTTTTGCCTTTACCATGTAGATCTTACCATCAAATGTGGTAAAAGGACCCCCATGACAGCTATACTGATTAGAATCCATTTTTCATCTTTCCTTTTCTGTCCAGCTGTAATATCACTGTCTTCTTTTGATCAGCCTAATATCCCTTAGTGATTCCATGCAAGAGCTTACAAAGAACTCCCAGTTAAGAAACAAAACAATTAACTGTTCAAGGACTTTAAGAAAAAGAGACCGATTTATAAAAGATCCTCCTCCAACATTAAAGAACAAACTCACTTTTATCTTTCTTTCCTTTTATGTTCATAAAAAGAAATTATATTTCCTGTTGGAAGGTGAGTTTTTCTGATACACATACATCAGGGAAACCTCCCCTCACCATATAAGAATGGTGGCAATTATTTATTTATTTCTGCTTAATAGAAGACAACCATGTGAAGAACCAAAGGGAAACTTGACTTCAAAGTCAGATCTGTTCCCTGAACCTTTTGTTTTTGTGTGGCATTTGTTTGAAATCAAACACAAAAAAGTACAAGGCAGGCAGCTTGTCATTCTTTGCTGCAATCTGTCTTTGCGCTGTTTGTTCGTTAAAATTAGAACTGGCAGATTGTGTTTGTGTACGTCATGGGGATGAGGTTAACTCGTTTTTAATAACTTGGGGGGATCGAAGAAAAATGAATAAACATAAAACCTTACTCATGGCAGTGAATGTTTCCTTACTTGAGTCATTTCAGAAGAGAGCCTCAAACAATGACAGTTGGCTATTTTTATTATTAAAACCTCCCTTTATATTCCTGCAAACTAATTGAATTCTTTTGCAGTTACCTCAAGAGACCCTCAAAATGATCTCAGTATGCTCCAAAACATGATCACACCTGTGTAGTCACTACGATGTTCTCAATTTTCAATTCATGGCTGTTGTCATTATATATATATATATATATATATATATATATACACACACACACATACATGTGTGTACAGTAGAGGTGGACAGCATGATGTCATTTATCATTATTGTAAAAAATATAAGGTTGCAGGTAACAGGGTACACAGTACACGGGTTGGTGTAACTACTGATAAATTATGTCAACTTACATCACAAAATTCTATTCTGAGCATATTGTGTACATCGTCAATACAAAGAACACTGGACAATTGCATGTCTCTTTACAAGGACAGCTTATTAAAGCCTTTAACAAGGTTTAACTTGTTTAACTAGATTTAGTGCAGCGCATAAAAATAATACATTAATAAAAATCACTGTACTCATAGTTTTAATAGTTTTCTTTAATGTGACACTACTGTTTCTTGTTTTTTCTGTTCCAACTTTTTAAACCTAAGAAAAACTAAATATCATGATGCATATTGTGTACCACGAAAATGGCCTGAAGTGTTGTGATGTTATACATATCACCCTTCTCAGCAGAACTCCATGCATTCAGGCTACTCACAGATGTAGGACATGTCTGCAGTATAACAGTAGCAATGTGTAGTACCACAGTGTCCAAAAATGTGCAGTTATTCTGGCAAAACAATGTGCACACATTATTGTTATAGTGCAAACAGTGGGCAAACAATAAAAAAACATGTAAATGTCATCCTTACAGTTCCAAAACGGTTCCAAAACTATCCTTATAGTGCAAATAGTATGCAAACGTTGTCCGAACAGTATAAACACTATGCAAAATATATCCTTACAATACAAAAGTGTGCAAAAGCTACCCTTACAGTGCAAATAGTATGGAGCAGTTGTCCTTACTGTTCAAAATGCATCCTTACCATATAAAAGGTATCCTTTCAAGGGTTCTTTACTAAACAAAATGGTTCCACATGAACACTCACTGAATCCTTCGCATGATTAAAGGGTCCTGGTTCCGATCATCACCACTGTGACCAATTCTGGGCAAGTTTCTCTAGATCAGCACATCTCACATCAAACCACTCTGAATGATTTTGTTCCCTTCTTAACAATTTAACTATGCAGACTTTTTGAAAAACCAGTGGAGTTCCCCTTTAAGTCATATGATGACTGGAATAGATCCAATGCCTCCAAACAGCTAATATGATGGCGAACCACATTCTCCCTTCATACTATAACTATAAACACTAAAAAGAGAAATGGTGACTTCCTTGTCTCCTGTCGTCTCACTGTGGCGTGTTCAGCAATGCAATTAGGCACACGTGCTATTCTCTGTAGCCGTGAGGCCCGCTGCATCGGCCGCTCCTCGCAATGCCCCTGGTGCGTTATTATCCAGTAATTTTCTACCACCTGCCTTGTCTTAACGATTAACTAATTGGCTCTGCACGTGTCCTGAAACAATAAAGAAATCAAGCACTTTTACGGTTCAAATATCAAAGCCAGCAAAAGCTCATGAGAGGGGAAAGAGGTAATACTGGCTGCTGTTTCCTTCTCCTGGTCCGCTAAATGTGCCTTTATTACTTCAGGTTACATCAAAGCTGCTTCAGAGGGTATTTCATGTCTAATTTTTATGGCCTTACACTGAACTCAACTGTAATTCAGCTTTTCTCTGTCCTTCTTATTCCCTGCCAGCTCTCTCTTATGCAGTGTGATGAGTTCACTCAGATGGCATATTGAAAGTGCTGGTCTTGACTTGGTTAACATGTCCTCACATGTTCTTACATTTCAGAATGAGTAGGTTTTTCCCATCTACAGTCCATTCTTCCAGCTTCATGATCAAAAGATCAAATTTTCCTTCATTTACACCAACTGAAAATACCAGGTGCCCTTTTTTTTCCCCATTGTGTGAACATTTCATGGTCCAAATTAGAGAAATGCTCCAATTACACACAATATTAATGTTTAACCACTTAAAAGGCTGGAGTTATATAGCCACTATACTGGTATACATAAAGGTTCTGTACAGGTACATTTTTCATTCATCAAGGTACAAACAGTGTAAATGTACACTCAAAGGTACAACAGTGGTTCTAAGGTTCAGTTGTGAACCTTAAATTAATTTTTCCCAGTGGAAAATTAGATATTTGTACTTTTCATGACTTAATGTTTTAAAACAGAATGGATTGTGAAACAATTATGTTCCCTGACTAAAGGTACTGAGATGTACCCTTGAGGGTACCGCCCCAGTGATGAGAGGGGTACTGCCCCAGTGACAGAGGGTGTACAATGGCCGTCATTTTGGCCGCTTGAATTTTAAACGCTTATTATACCATAACAGAAAATAAACAATTTTGTTATATAGATATTAAATGTATAATAAGAATTGTCAGAATGACAAATTTATATTGAGTTTTGATTAAGTTGTCGGTAACACTTTATTTGAATGGTCCACCGTAGATGCTTTGTAAATGCTCAGTCTGTCTTCAAGTAACATTCAACTAAATATCTATTAAATAAAACAAAACTTCAAGTTCAGTATGAAAGATTTTATTAAATCTATTCCTAACCGTAAACCTAACCCTAACCTTAACCTCAAGGCAAAACCTACACCTATTCCTAACCCTAACCATAACCATACTGTTTGTTGATAATCAACTGAATATCACTAGAAAGTTTGTTAGTGATTTAGGTATCTGTAGAGCATCTGCAGGGGACCATCCAAATAAAGTGTGACCTAGTTGTCAACTATTACAACAGGATACACAACTAATGTTAACAGTGATTTTTCTGTAAGAAAAGCTTGGATTTCAAAGGAATTACTTTCACATGTGAACACATAGAAAAACAAAACATGAACAAAACCATCATCAGCACCACACTCTCTTCTATTCACTGTCAGAGTGTTCATGTATCATCTCTGTCAAGATATAGCATCATATTTCCCATATATTTACAGCCAAGCAAAACATTATATCATATTTGTTGGGTTTATATGCCAAAGTCTGCATTGCTATTGTCTTATTCTGTTCCGGACTGTACTTTGGAAACTGCTCCTTCCAGATATTCTGTGAGGTAAATGAGATAAGGTGAGTGGGCTACTGAATAACTGCTGCTAAAAGTCAAATGTATACAACCAGAATGGCTTTGGCTCTTGTCTTGTGAGGTAGAAATACTCAGCAAAGCGAAGAGGCTGCCGAATAACCACTGTCAAAATAAGGTCCGGCTTGTTAGAATAGAGGGAATAAAGAGCCAGCTCAAGGACAGGAAACACAGTCTAATGTCAAAATGACCACTAATGGCCTTTCCAGGTAGAAATACTTGGACGTTTTTTGTTCTTTGTAATACTGATCTCATAACAATGTCAGACTAAAATACACACTAATGCTGAATAAGTCAGGGAACAGTGTACATGGGGTTTTTATTTTGCCAGAGTTATTACGTCTTAGACATCTAAAATGGTCAACATGGCCATCTTGGCCTTTCTAGTATTAAGATTTTGTTCTTTCACCTATAAAGTTACCATTTGAGAGATGGGATAGATTTTATGAGCTAGTCAGAATAACACAGCTTTGGTTCCAGATTTCTCCTCAAAGCCCTGCCCCACCCCCCCAGCCATCCCATAGATTTGTTCGAATTTACCACCACCAGCTTGATTTATCTTAATGAAATATTGATTGGCTGACCAGGTATTGGGTGATAACTACAAATAATACAGAGCTTCCTCAAGGAGTGGTTTGGGAATGGTTAAATTAACATGTTGACGTATTTAAAATCAATACTTTTGTATTAATGTTATTTGTGTTCGTTTTAATATTAGTGTTTTTCTGAGCAAATAAATACATAATGTCCAATTAAATAACTTTTAAAATTAGTTTTCTGAAGACTTTTGCAAAGTACTGTATATTGTGATGTGTTTTTGAATGCATTCAAAAAACAACACACAGACAAATAAAGTACATTTTGGACTGTATCATATTTGATTTAGCAAATGAAGCTAAATGATTATCTGTTGAAAAGCAGGGAAAGCATTAAACTGTTCTGTTAGTGTCATGAATTAATGTTAGGGAAAACACCAGTGATTTTCCAAACACCATTTCAATTTGAATGAACTGACATTAAATGTTAGAATGAATTACTTTGGACAGAGAAGCGTACATGAAAAACAACAAGAAACAGGTGTAAACACTTTTCAAACGGCCTGCCAAAATTAAGCAACGTCAACAAATCCACCGAAGAATGGCAGACATTAGGGATTGGTGGAATTAGAGGGGATTGTATGTGAATAATGAATCTGTGAAAACACTTTCTTTTAAGCGCCAGCAATTAAGGTGGTTATTATGCCTTGATGCTTGAAGTCTTTTGAAAACTAACCTGCAAGGCAATACAGTCAGCTGCAGCAGCTAGTCATAAATTACTTCAGCTCTTGGAGACAGCAAATAAATGCAGCTTATTCAGAAAAACAAGGCCACATGGTGTGAAAGATGCAAAGCACCACTCTACCATAGCAGTCCTGATGTTCTGCCACACTCAGCTGGCCTAGACGGTGATTGCACATTTTCAGTCAATTAGTTAACGTTACATGTTATTTACAAGTCCTTACTGAACAGTTAACACTTACATCATACAATTATACCTGTAAAATAGGCTGTATTAATATAGGCTATATAAATGTTAAACAACCAGCAAGCTGGAAGGTTTATTTTTAGTGCTTTCTTGTGTAGCATGAAGTGCAGCTGGAGTTTAATTCCACAATTCAGCTAACTTAAACAGGAGTTGGGGAATGTGCTGTTTGGCCTATAGGCAGATTACATTGCATCACTACATTAATATAGGCAGATAAGATTACCTTACAAATTTACAGTACAACCACTGTTTTTTTTATCATATTTCCAGGAAATTACAGTTACAATCCAGAAAAGCATGCTGACCCAGACAGCAATCGATCCTTGAATTGACCTTAAATCAATGTTAAAGCATCAGATTCCTAATCACTTTTGCACTTTGAATTAATACTGAATAAACAGTGAATGTTTAAGAAAACACTGTCAAACGCTGTCTGGCTTTGTCTAGAGCAAGGATAAAGTTGAGAGAAATATAAACTATTTGGCAGGTAAACAAAACTTTCAGTTAGTTTTACACAAAATGTTTCTTTATTGAGGTCAATCTACGTATCAAGGTAAGAACTGTCAATAATCAATTCATAAACACCAGATGAGCAGCTTAACTGCCTTTTTTCTTGGGTGAGCTGAAAAACAAATCACTTGAGAAGCATAACCGCAATGATGTTTCTCTTTCTACTTCCAACATAGAGAGGTACCTGTCTCAGCCCAGTGAATTGTTTTTACTGGGTTTCACAGCCAGTATCCATTACCATGACTGGGCATTTGCAACCACTGCATAACAGTAAATCAGGTAATGTTTTTAAAGGATTAACATTCAGTTTGAGACTGTGCTATCTACCAGTCAAACATTGAACTTTTTGTTATATATTTTTGTTATATATTACATGCTAACCCTAACCTTGGTTCATCACCTAACCTCAATCTAAAGCCAAAACCCAAACCAACCCTAACCTTGGCTCTTCAAGTAACCTTAATCAGAAGCCAAAACCCAAACCAACCCTAAACTTGGTTCTTCACCTAACCTTAATCTGAAACCAAAACCCAAACCAACCCTAACCTTGGTTCATCACCTAACCTTAATCTGGAGCCAAAACCCAAACCAACCCTAAACTTGGTTCTTCACCTAACCTCAATCTAAAACCAAAACCCAAATCAACCCTAACCTTGGTTCATCACCTAACCTTAATCTGAAGCTAAAACCCAAACCTAACCCTAAACTTGGTTCTTCAAGGAATCTTAATTCGAAGCCAAAACTCAAACCAACCCTAATCTTGGTTCTTCACCTAACCTTAATCTGAAGCCAAAACCCAAATCAACCCTGACCTTGGTCCTAACCTTAACCTTAACATGAACCCAAAACCTAAACCTTAACCTAACCATGGTCCTACAAGGCACCTGCACCTATAGCCCCTGTCCCTTTGTCCTCAGACTGTACAAGTGCCCTCTGTGTTATTTATTGCCTCCACCCTCAGCTGAGCCTCACATTGGAAATAGAGTATGTGAGTCGGCTCGTGTTCTACAAGATTCATCGCTGTTGGGTGCAGTAGCAATCCACCTCTGGAGATTTCTCCAGTAACTGACTTGTCATGCATCTCCACAGCTCTGGAAACCACACCAACAGAACATTGATAACTTCTTAAAAAATCACAATCCATAATGTGGTTATTTTGGCCAACAATTAAATATAATATCAGCAATATGAGATGTTAATAACCTAACCAGGTAAGTTTTATCACATTGTATGAAGGAAAGTCTAGGCCTTAGCTAGTGTGTACCACTTTTTTTTTTTCTTTTGGCCCTGACTGTAGGGCTGAGGACAATCCTTGAGACAAGGCCTAATAGAGAATAGTGATGGGAGTGCAGTGAAAGATATGTAGGCAGTTTCTTTACCAATTAAGATTTTTAAAATGCTACCATTTGTATCCTTCAACAGCACATAATTCTTCAAATTTTTGGAAGGGTGCCAAACAAACCTCCTTCCCCTCTACCCCCACAACCTCTAGCCCAGTATAATGTGAGTAAGTGTGGAAGAGAGAGTGAGGTTCATAATGTACTTTTGCATCTAGTCAATCAATCACTGAGGGGTTACTCCTTCATTTTGCAAGTATTTATAAGATTTCAACAGGACATTTTCATTTTCGAATATACATGAATATAATATATATTTTTGTCATGCATGGAGATTCTACTTGACTACAAACCACAAGGCATCAGAATAAGCACAACCTTACACTGGAGCAGACACCATTGTACCAATTATGGTCTTTTTGTGAAGAGAATTTATATACGTGCAGTGACTCCTCAAGCATTATTGCATAGAAAAAAGGAAGTCTGCAGTGTTACTGATGAGGATGATGAAGATTTCACATTCAGTCAGCATGACTGTGGTGATAAATGAGGATGCCAGTTGCAGGGTTGGGGGCTACACTAGGGGTCGGAGAAGCTGTAGACATCAGGAAAACGTGGATACTTTCTCAATGTTGATGCTCGGCTCAAAAAAAAAGAAAAATAAATAAATAAATAAATAAATAAAATAAAATAAAATAAGTAAATAAATACATCCAGCAGGCTAGAGGAGATGCCTCCAGCATCCTATATCTTCAATTCCTGTATGAGTGCATGTGCACACACATACAGATATAGAAACAGAGAGAAAGAGAATCTAATTTCAGAGGAGACAATTATGAAATGCAGACATGTATGAATCTGTCTATCAATATAACCCCAGTGTATTCATCAGCACTTGGACCACTCATTTTCTAACAAAACTGCCATAGTTGCATGACTACAAAATAAGCTCACTCTGTAGACTGTAAGCTCCACCCCAGGGCAGACATAAATGGATGGATGAAGGTTGAGCTATGGGGGGAATATCTTCTCACCCCCTAAAAGCAACCTGACAAATGTTACGTGACTACACTTATGAGTGATGAGCCCGTTGCCATGACAGCATGTGCTGAAAATGGCCATAGTTTCTTCACTGACAGAATTTAGGGAGCATTCAAGACAGCTTTTCAGTTACATAACAATTTTGTAGCCTTAAACATTGAGAGAACACCAACTAATAATTGCCACCACCAAAAATAAAGGCATTCTTGGGAGTGATGCCATAGAAGAAATAACCTTTCAGAAGATGGTTCTATATGAGTTGTGGGTAAATTATTACCATTACTTAAGGTTTTAGTAATTACTCTTAATAATAATAATTCTAATGAGTTGGGCGCCAGTCCAAACGGAACAAAATAGTCTCCAAAGGAAGTACACTTTACAGTTAACCCTAAGAAGACAGTAAAAAAAAAAAACAATAGAAATAGTAATAATCCTCCCAATATTAACCACTCCAATTTAGAAAAAGACAACAGCACACAAAGTAAATTAAACAAAGTGAAACTAAGTAATATGAGAAATCTAAGAGATGCATCTCCAGAAAATTAAAATCAGGCAGTACTTTTAAATTGTCTGAATAAAAAACTAGTAGGACTAGTTAACACACCATGAAAGATAGCATACAAGAACAATAAACTTGTCTATTTAGAATTTACACTCTAGAGGTAAGCAGAGAAAGCTTATACTCTTAGTTACACTCATGATGATCCTTCCTTGAGTTGGGACTGAGAAGCTTGGGTGCGACCATCAGTCTTTGGTCGGTTTTCCCCAGGAATCATGGAAGACCAGTGCACCTTTAAGATCCAGAAGTTCTCTGTGCATTACTTTTGTCAACAAGAAAGATTCTGTTTGAGTTCAGAGTGGGACCAATCAGAAAGTTGGAGCCAGAGGTCAAACATGGAAGTTGATGATCCAATGACTTCCAATTCACAACTCAATGGGAAACTTGAGGTGTATTTAGACATGGGGAGTGTCCAAGTCCCTGTCACATCTGGTCCTCAATGCTGATTGGTTCTCCTTCCAGATAGAAGGTGTTTGTGGCAATATTTCAATCTCACCACTCCTACCCAGCTTATCTTGAGGTAATTTGAAGTTCATATCATGTCCAAATTATGCAAATGGTGTGTCACAATGTATGAAATACCCCCTGGTGCTGGCTGCTAACTCACCCGCCACAGCAGCGCTGATGTTGGTTTAACAATTCTTCTTTTAGAAATGCTCTTTTCTAGTTTGGTAATGCGCTCCTCCACACATTAACTGAGATCTTACACAGCTCTTCTTTTGTCTTCAGTTTGAGAAATGAGTAATAATTTGATCTTTCCATCAGTCTCTTGGGAACACAAGTTTTGATATTTAAAAATACAGTGCTGTGTATTGTAGCATTTCCGTATCCATAGTTACAGTTGCTAGGCTATGAAGGACCAACTGGATGAACCACTTTGCTGCAGTGCCACCCTGAGGCAGACCAGTGCTGCATCTCTAGTTAGTTAAGAATACAAAAGACAGAAGCTCACCAAATGTGACTGAAGCAGCTAAACAATTATCTTTCCCTGAAGAAGTAATGCACTTTCGAAACAGGTCCTTTTAAGTGGTGTCTTATGCAGCAATATTGTTTTATGACTACTTGAGACGAACAGATCTTCTTTGGAATGCAATGTTAAACATTGTAGTGGAAGCACACTTTAGGTGTAAGACCTAGGTCAGTGTGTCCAGCTTGAAGTAGCCTCTACAGTTCTTTAAAGAACCATATTTGAAAATGCCCAAGTGTAAAGAATCTATTTTGAGATCTAATGTGAAGTTTTTCCTAGAACCGTACTATACTGTGCCAAAGTCAGAGACCTTCATTTATTTCATTTTCATTAAAACAGTCATTAAGTACAAGTTATTTTTTCAAGAGATATTTGAGTACATTTATATATAAGATCATCTACTTACATACAGAAGGTGAAAGTCCAAAGATAACTACAATAAAAATTGATAAAAGATAGAAGGAAAATGGGACTCCTAACAACTACACAAGACCACTATCAGATAAACAGTACTTAAAACTTTCATCTTTGTTCCAGAACTGAAATAATCAACAGGCATTTCTGTTTATTCTTCCACTCTAAAAAGAAAATCAATGCTGTTGGTCTGAAAGAATGCATAATTGTCAAGAAGCCATTATTGAAAAATGGAAATAGACAGTGAAAAATTTGCACTAGAGCACCAAAACTGCATATATGGAATGCAGAATAAGGTTTTATGAACTAATTAATCTAAATTTGTATCTTAGATTGCTTGGATCATGGCAAGCATAAAATGCAACCAACCAACAGACTGAAAAACTAAATACAGGGGAAAAAAGGGTATGTAGTTGCTCATATTTCTGTGAAAGTTTTTGTTAAATATGTTTTCTTGACTCTGAAAAACAGACAACTACTTAATGGACACACTGACTGGAAATGAAATAAATAAAGGGTAGTTCTCCGACTTTGTCACAGTACTGTATATCTCATTTAAGAACAATTTAGGAACCTTATTCTTGAATGTGGGTTAGTGTATTGTTGGTTAAGGAACTAAAATGAGGAAAAAGCAGAGACAGTGTCTGTCCATGTGCAGCATCAGAGTGTGGCTCCTTTAAAAAAGCATCAGCCTCAAGTCTATAAACTTCGGCTTGACATAATAGTACATCTCAGAGGCACAGAACAATGTATTGCCAATCAACTGTCTATGCAAGCACAATATCTCTTAAATAACCTGACACATCACCCATGCCTGGAGTTAGTGTCCCCGGCTTATTGCTTTAGCAATAAAGCTGGCATCAAAAATGCTTGGGACATATCCCCAGCACTCAGCAAATAACATTACAGCCATTATCATCATCATCATCATTGTACTGTGTAACAATACAGGCGGATAAAGAAAATTAGTTCCATCATCCAGCTATCTGACAAGTTAGTGAAGGACTGCCTCCACCATACAAACCTTATCTTTACGTTCCATTTTAGATGGATTTTTATCCTGGCATCCTGTCTGCAGGCCAGAGCAGAAATGCTGTAAAAAATGCTACATAATCTACTGGAAATGCCATAATGGAATGGATGTATACAGATTTCTTATCTTACGTTCAATGAAATAGGCCAAGATGCATTTTCTGACAAATGTTCAAGCTTGTAATTTTTGTTAAAAAATAAATAAATAAATAAATAAAAATAAAACGAATTCCTCAGCCTGCTTCTATAAATGTATTCAGTGTGAATGCTGCTCAGCACTGATAAATACAGAACTATTAGTCAGTTTTTATAACCATAAATGTTTCATTTATTTTTATCACATGCTGTCAGAGATGACAGCGTAACCTTGGTCAGTGGGCAGAAATACGGAATGCTAATTATGCCATTAAATGGAGTTGGCTGGCTGAGGGTCATGGCAATATTATGTCTGATGTAGATCATACGACCATGTTGAAATACAAAATTCAAAAATACTACTGGAACACATTTAATCCTTCCCCCCAAGAGATACTATTTTTTTCACAGTCTCTTAAAATTTTGATAAATTGGTGAAATTGTCCTTTAATTGCAGCCTTGGTTCTCAGAAAAAAAACGCCCACACCCCACACACATACCGAATGCACAAGGAGCTTCCCTTAAGGACTCGGTGCTAGCTTGCTAACCTAGATTTAAGGGTTGTTCACCTTGAGAAGCATAAAAGGCGGTATTTAAATGGAGATGGATGGAGCAGCCTCCTTTCCTCTATTTCCAAGCTCCAGCAAGGCAGCATGTATCATCAAGAGAGGAAAATGAAATAAATAAATAAATAAATAAATAAATAAATAAAGAAACAGAAGACATTCCAGTGCCATTGCTTTCCTCCAGAGAATAACAAGATTAATGCCCTTATTCACCCACAGGGCATAGAGCTGTGCCAACTATAGACACGCCTTTATGGCAGTAGTATTTCTGATTGGCATCTCTGAGCCACCATTTGAATTATTTAATAGAATGTGCTATTCGAGTAGAGAGCAAGAGTGAGAGAGAAGAATGTTTGTTTTGACGTACCAATCCAGTGTTTATGCAAGGAATGCCTTTATGCCTTTTTTTTAATTCCTCACTCGCCATCTCTCTCTTTCTTGCTGTGTCAAGTTGATTTTATGCCATCCAATTAGATTCTTCACTGGTGGCAACAAAGAATGATGCAAAGTGCTGAAGCGAAGCTCTGAAATCTCAGAGTCAAGACTATGTTCCCGAGATTCATATAGGAGTTATTTACAGAAATATTCTCCCATTAAACATCTCAGTTACTCATTAATACAGTTTGCATTCTTAGTATGGTGCTCTCTGCGTTGTCAGAGAGATCAACAACAGTAGCAGACAGTAAGAGTTCAAATACTGCAGGACATGCATTTTAGTTCATTCAATTTCTCTCTATGTATTACAATAGATCAAAAAAGTACAGAGACACTAAACTTACATGAAACAATGTGTACTGTATCAAACTCAATTAAAAGTGGAAGTTTGGAGTAAAAAATATTCTAAAAAGCAAAAACCTACATATAAACATACTCAGGTATATAAAATAAACACTAAATGTGTAAAGTGAAAAAAAAATACATTAATGAATGTTTTAAATGTTTAAATAAAAAAAAAATAAGTCATTCATTCATTAAATTAAATTAAAATGGGGCAGAACTGAGAAGTTGTGCTAATGTCATTCAATGATCTCTGTGTGTATGGATGAACCTCCTCCTACCGAAAGAGAAAGAAAGAACATAAAGGAAAAAAAGAACTTGCAAGCAAACAAATAAGGAAAGTAAGGAATGAATATGTCCTGAAGGTTTAGAGGAGAAATAAATAAATAAATAAATAAATAAATAGAAAGAAAGAAAGAAAGAAAGAGAGTCGTGCAAAAAAAAAGGAAGCAAGAAATCAAGAAAGAAAGGAACGAAAAAGAGAAGTGAGAAAGAAAGAAAGAAAGAAAGAAAGAGAGTCATGCAAAAAAAAGAAAGGAAGCAAGAAATCAAGAAAGAAAGGAAGGAAAAACAGAAGGAAGAAAGAAAGAAAGAAGAAAACAGAAAGGAAAGCAACAGAGTAAGGAAGCAAGAAAGAAAGAAAAAAGAGAAAAGGAGACAAAGAAAGAATGAAAGAAAGAAAGAAAGAAAGAAAGAAAGAAAGAAAGGAAAGCAAAGCAATAGAGCGTAAGGAAGCAAGAAAGAAAACAAGAAAGAAAGGAAGCAAGAAATCAAGAAAGAAAGGAAGGAAAGACAGAAGGGAGGAAGAAAGAAAGAAAGAAAGAAAGAAAGAAAGAAAGAAAGGAAGGAAGAAAGGCAAGAGACAGTGTAAGGAAGCAAGAAAGAAAAAAGAAAGAAATCATGTAAAAAACAAACAAACAAAAGAAGAAATGAAGCAAGAAATCAAAAGAGAAATGAAGGAAGGAAAGAAAGAAGGAAGGAAGCAAGAAAGAATGAAAGAAAAAAAGAGACAAAGAAAGAAAGAAAGAAAGAAAGAAAGAAAGAAAGTATGAAAGTGGAAAGGAGCAAGAAAGAAAGAGCAAGTAAGAAAGAAAGAAAGATCGAGTGAGCAGATGTAAGATAGAGTTTGAGATGTAAATGGGGGGTCTGTCTTTTTGGGGATTGTGTAGTGAAGGTTACTCTGAGGAGAGCGTGCCAGTACAAAGATGGCCTCTCCTAACCTTGACCCAGTCTGGAGCGCTCTCCTCTTTATCTCTCTGCATCAGGCCCTGCGTGTCCGACCTTGCCTCACAGATAAAACTGGCAGGCTGATAAGAGCAGAGCGGGGGGGTGGAAGGTGGAGGGGTGGGCTCACATGCTTTAAATGCATTTCCCAAGTGCGGTGTTGAAAAAACCCCAATTTACATTACAGGAGTAGGGGAATCCTTAGGGAGAGCAAAAGTGGCTTTTTGATGGATGAATAAAAGTACGCTAAGAAGGGGGGAGAATGGGAAAAAAAGCCCTGGATGACCCGATTTGGCAAATTTGGCTCAAGGGAATAGAAAGAGAGGAATAAAGAGGAGGAACGGAGCAGGAGCAGAATTAAGCCTGTTTTTGGGCTGAGTGATGTCACTCCACAGCTTCTGCTACAATACGTGTGTTAAATTTATCATTGTGGCACATCTCAGCATTCGGGAGACGGGATTATCAAAAGGAGGAAAACTTTCCGCTCACTAGGTCACAGCGTTCTCTTCCCACAAATTCTATCAAAAAATAAAAGAACACACTGAAAACACAGATTTGGGGGATAAGTGGATGAGTTCATTCGCCGGGCATCTGAATATATCCCAAACAGGATTACCAACCTTCCTTGCTATTTGTGGAGTGGAGATTACAGTAGGATGTGATCAAAATGTGATTCAGGACGAAAGCAAATGATGCTGACTGTAGCGTTTACAGTGAGGGTAAACAAGTATTCAGACACTTTTGATTTTTGTTATTTAATATACTTCCAGAGCAGATCAACTTCAAATACACTGTTAAAAATGAGAGGTCAGCTCAACTCAAAATGATGTAGTAACTGATTTCATGGCTTTTCCTGAGTTGACTCAACTTGAGGACACAAGAGTCTACACAACTCAAACTTCTTAGTTGAGTCAAAAGTCTTCTTCATTTTTTCGTTCTGCATCTCAGTCAGGCAAATAAAATGATTTTTTTTTAATACTCAACTTCCCCACTAGCCAGGACTCTTGCCATCACACAATCTGCCTTTTTGTCTCTTGGGTACACATTTATGGGTGGCTGTGGCATTACTGAGGTGTAAACTCACAACCTCCTGTTAGGGTGATGGCTTAGTCCACTGCACCACTCAGGAATTTGTGTCTACAAATGTTTAATATACTAGAGAAAATGTTGGTTGTTTCAACTTTAAAGCATGGCAAAGTCTCATGTGGTGCAAGTGTCTAATTTTTCATCCCGACATCAGAATTTTTCATCCCGACATCAGGAGATTGTGAGTTTGAATCCTAGCAATATCATAGCTGTCCATATACGAAAGCCCAAGAGAAAAATATGCCAGAAGGGACTGTGTGCTGAAGGAGTGCCAGCTCGTGGGGACATTGAGTAAAGAAATGCAAATTAAGTTTTGTCTAACTGAGATACAGACCTAGAAACAGTAGCTGGGAGAATTTTTGACTCAACTAAGAGGTTTAAGTTGTGTGAACTCTGGTGTCCTCAAGTTGAGTCAACTCAAGAAAAGCCATGAAATCAGTTACTATATCATTTTAAGTTGAGCTGACCTCCCATTCTTAACAGTGTGTACACACATAATGTCTTTTGACTTTGCACTCATACATATGAACAGAACAATATGAATTTATAACGAACCTCAAAAACCGTAAGCCCTTACAACAGCCTTTACCCGGTATTATAATTTGGCTTTGTTTTGGGGGCGGCCACACACTTCATTTTAGTGAATGTCAAAGTGCTTTATCCAGGAAGAAAATCTAAACATTCAGCAGGAAAAAATCCATGGTTTAAATAAAACTACATAGATTTTTAGAAAATGAGCCAGAGCACTCTAGGCATATGCTCTCCTAATCAAATATGCTTTTAATTTAGATTTAAAAACACCTGTCAAACTTACATTCCTAATATTCTCTGGAATGCTTTTAGAAGCTACATCATAAAATAATATTCCACCAACTGAGCTGCAAGTAATCCTAGGAGTTTGCAGTGAGCCAGCCACAGCTGGGCAAAGAGGTCTGGATGTGATATAACAACACTTCAAAAGATCAATGTCATAAGCAAAAACCTGTAATCAATGTGGCATTAAACAAGAAACCAGTGCAGACCGAATAATATGCTCAGACTTTCTTTTCTTGGTAAGGACAAGGCCTTTCTGAACTAGCTGGAGCTGATTTAAAGAGTCAGCAGGGCAACCAGTCAGTAACACATTATAGCTGTTTAATCTAGTAGTTAAAAGCATGAATCACTGCTTAATTGCTCAGCATTTTGTAAGGTTAACATATGTATTTTGTATATGGTTGCTGTCCAAGGAAAAACAAGTATCTCCAAAATGGTGACTTTACAGGAGAAGGCAAAAACCTTCTTCATTTTTAAGAGTTAAAATGTTAAATGTTAATGTTAATGTTAAAAGATTTAATTCCAAGCAATTTTGGAGCATTTTTATTGATCCATTCATCATGAAATTTTCACATAAAGTAAAGTTCATCGGATGTCTTTAAATGCAGTTAAAAATAAAAAATAAAAAAAACCCATAAAAATGGAGATGGACAGTGATGATATTTTTCCCAAGTAATAAAATGCAGTCTTAGAGATGTTATTTATATGGGACTTAAAAGATAAACCACTATCCAAGGTCTTTGACTGTAGCTTCTGGTTGCACTGAAAAACCATTAAGATCATGGATAACATCTGCAACCTCATTTTGAGCTGACTCAGGGCTCCACAGCAATACTTCTCTTTTATCAGAGTTTAACAGCAGGAAGTTCCTGCTCATTTAGTTTATGTCTTTAACACAGTCTGGTTGAGCTGAACATGCATTGTTATTATGAATATTTATATTCATTTAGGTTATTAAGCAACTAGTCATAACCGGTTGACCAAGAAGATACATTTTTATCAATAATTGAGGAATCACATTTAGGAGTAGCCTAAACCCATACTTAAATAAAAAAAAGACTCACATGTGGGCTAAGTGAACACATGAAACACACTGGCGCATGTCCAGTGCTGTCTATTAGCCAAAGTCACAATTTAAATATCAACTTTAAATGACTTGCTCTTCATGGGCCAATCTTAAATAAAAAATCATTCGCCTATTTATGTAACATTAATTAAATCAAGTGCTATGTGGAAAGTAAGAGGCAACTGGCTATTTAGCATAATGACTCATGTATAATTACGCTATGACATTTTGGGACAGGTGTAGCAGCAGCTTTCAAATACAGTGAGCGTGCACTTCCCTCATGTTATTTACCTCATTAAATTCTCACACAGATCTGCCAAAAAAACAAAAAAGTGTGCCAATTCTGATCTTCTCTTGCGGAAAAGAAGCATACTTAAGTTTCTAAATAGTATACTTAAAGTATATGGTGAGTACTAAAAGTAAATTTTTTCATATATTTTATAGAAATTCTCTCAAAATATACTTTATATAAAGTATATTTTAAAGGAACAAGTATTAAAGGGACTTATTATGCTTTTCCAGTTTTTCCCTTTCCTTTAGTGCGTTATATAGTTTTTATAAATGTAAACAGTCTGCAAAGTTACAAAGCTCAAAGTGCATGTCAGAGGGAGTAACTGTCTCCCACAGAAACCACTTTCCTCGGCTGCCTGAAACACCTTGTTGGAATTCCAGCCCTTTTCCTTTGTTACAAGATGACATAAACTCCTGACACAATCCTTACTGCCCACCCACTGATGCGTTTGGTACATCCTTACAATGCACAGTAACTACTGGAGGCCGGGAATAGTTTGTTCAGTTTTGACGGCATGTTGAGAAGACGCTGACCTAACCTTCAGTGTCAGACTCTGGCTTAAACGGATACGGCCACACTGGTGTTTACAGCTGCTCAAGAGAGAAGGCTCTGTCTGCAGACTGCAAGACAGGAGTGGAACCGCTCTGGTGTTTGACAAATCAGAACAGAGTGGGCGAGCTGACTAATCAGAGCACGCTGGGCTCATCAGGAGGGGGGCTTAAGACACAGAATCTCTAACAGAGCATGAATAGAGATGTATAGTATGAGAAAAATAAGGTGTTTTTGGAATATTTAAGCATGTAAATCTATTCTATTAGATCCAAAAAATTAAATTATAAACTTTGAAAATGAGCATAAAAGGCACCCTTTAAGTAATACTTTAGTATGGTGTAAGGAAATACGCTTGAATAAATATATTTCATAACATACTGAAGCATACTTAACTCCTGAAATGGCCCATAACTGTTTGATTACACACTTCTATAGCTTAAGAATAGCTCTACCAGTTTGTATTGCAGTGTCTGTAGTTACTGAAGAATAAGTCTTAATACGTAAGTCTTGGATTTTAGGGGTTAAACAAGAGTATATGTAATTGTCATCAACTGAAGTGTATTAAGTAGGAGTATGTTTTAAAGCAATGACTTTTAAAGCATGCTTTTATATATTGTTGATGTGGGAACAAAACCATGTATCTCCAAAATGGAACATTACAGGAGAAGAAAAAAGCATTCTACATATATAACAAATGTAGAATAATTAATTAATAACTATAGACATATAGACTGTTTTCACTTGAGTACAGGTAACTGAGTAAATGTAAGTAGTCACTGCAAACTTTATTCCAGTACGTCTCCTTAAGGAAAGGAAAGAAGTTTTGGCTCATTATGAGTGGGGAAAAGTAAATTTTTTCAACATCATAAAATTGAGAATGTATATACCGTTCTGATTGCAAAACTGCATCAAGTTGCACTCATCAAATCCTCCTTTAGCTCAAACTTGAATGAGATGTGCTTTCACTTGGGCCTGTATCATAACCTAGAAAGCTAGTTGCATCTGCCAAGCCAACAACAGCCCTGCAACAAACGGATCACACCACAGTGTGTTCGTATCACGTTCGCTCTGGAGAGGACCACTGTGACACATTTTCCTCCATTTTGACTGACATCTTGCTTATGGGCACTGATGGCTGTCATGGTAGAGCAGGGCTATGTAAATCAACTGACAGTGGCACAGTACAGACACCAGAGAAGAGGTCGACAGGCCTATTAGTGTGAGAAAAGCTCCAGTCAGAGGGTGATGATACCTGGACTAAATAAAACTGAGCTGTAATGGATCTATATAGGTCAGTCCCAATAAGAGCAACAAAGTCTTCATTTTATGCAGACTGATGGGTCATATATTAGTTGGTTCTTTGGAAAAGTAGCCTTGTGCTTATTATTAGCAGGTGAGTAGAGTAGCTTAAACACATTCTCAAGTAAAAGTACTGTTCCAGTAGTAAAGTAATGACTCAAGTAAAAATATCTTTCTAAAAAACTTGAGTAGAAGTACAACAGTAGCATTCATATAGCACTTAAATTCTTATAGAACTGCAGTGGAAATGCACAATACACCCAGCATCTATCAGCATACAGGCCCAGTCACACTAGCATTTGCAAGCAAAATTTTGCAAGTGAAACTACATTCATTTCAATGGAATTTTGCCATAGACTCTCCAGACGAATACATTTTGCATGTGAAAATATACATCAGGTTTGCATTCTCGACCAATAGGGCTACTGCTTTGGTTTTGTTGACCTCTGAAAGAGTGGCCCTTCATGCAGCGGCGCTGAATATCCAAAACAGAAGAAATTTAACTAGTATCTAAACATAAACCTTTGAACATCTCTTTCCCGCTGGCTATATATAAAACATATGAAACACAGACTATATGATACACAGTCAGTGGGAAGCTTTATTATTAGTTCACTTCTGTGTTTGGACTGTTTATAGTAGGTTAGTTAGCCAGCATGTTAACTACTATGTATGCTAACTACAACTATTCCTTGGCTAAACACAGCTGCATACAAGTTATCCCACATCTGCCAACCATGCAGGTTATCTATATATTTTTGTTTGTGCAGCACTTTACTCACATAAGCATGTAATTATCTTTTATGAATATGTTAACATTTGTATTTTTACTGTTTACCATCCCCACCTATCACTGGGGGAAAATGCTCAGCTAGTTTAGAGACACTCCCTGCGTCATGTTGACCCAAAAATACGGCATGTTGTTAAAAAAATGTGTTCATGATTTCCAATTAATTTGAATTTAAACAAACAAAAAAGCAATTTTGGTCTCACTTTGTATTGTAGTTACAAATTAATAACGCATGTCATAACAGTATTATTATGGCTGATATATTCACTTTTGCAGATGATTACAGCAAACTGTCAAGTGCAACTTTTACAGGGAATATTTAACAATATCTCATATGTTGATCTGACCAAATCACATAGGTTAATATCTGTAATTTTATAGTACACAATTATAAATCTTGTAAAGGTAAATGTACATCTGCTGTTGCTGTGTAAATACTGTCACATTACAGAATGTTTTAAAGCCATTAAATGACTAAATGTTAAGGACTAAACTGTAAGTGAGTAAAATAGATAATTTTCCTCACTAATATTCTTGAGTAGAAGTAAAGGAACACCATCTGAAAAAGTGTTAAAAGGTGTTGTTAGGCAGGGTTGATTTACTGTTTTAATATCATTTTTACAAAAGTAGACTCAATATGTTACAAAAGCTCACTAAAACTAAATGCAAGACGAAATATGTTCTAAACACTCTATCTCTGAGAAACACATATAGAGACATATACATACACCCCACGTACTCATTCTCTTAGCAAATGCTAATTTTCCCTCACCAGTTCTCACTCTCCCAAGTAATACACAATTCTGCCACTGATGTGGCTGCTAGCCAAATCAATGTGGAGCTCCCTGCTCGCTGCTATTGACATATCCTCCCCACTTTACTGCATAGCAAATGACTTAGGCTTATAAAATATTAATTTCAGCCATGAGTTAGACGATGTGTTTCTAGTGATATCAATAGTATGCGCCATTGGCTGCTAGCAGAACCTACAGGCCCAAATGAGGGCGAAAGTCCTTTTAAGTCAAAAAGTCTGATTCCTTTTTCAACACCCCCATTGGGAAATGGTCTTGTTCCCTAAGGCTATGCTCACCTTGCAGTTTGAGCCCATAAACCTGTTTTATTCATCTGCCGTTTATCATATGCTGATGTGACGGAGCTGCGTTTTTTTTATCAGTGACAAATCAGCAAAATTTATGATGTGTTCAAAGAAAACAAATAGAACGGCAGCATAAAAAAGTTAGCACATTCTAAACTGTAATTGTTTAAAATGCATTGAACTGCTGCTGGACTGATAGAAATTCCCATGAGTCAGCGAGCATTGTGCTGGAATCACTACTGTGAGGAGCTTTCAGAAGTTTGTGATGAGGCAGTGGTAAGCACTTCCACATCATCCTCCAATACATTTCACTCTGCACAGGTCCTTCAGAGCTCAGCATATAAACACACACATTCATTCTGTTTCTCTCCTTCTTCCAGGAATAAATTGAGATAATATCTGTGGAGAGTTCCTGAAAAATAGCACCTTTTTCCTTGAAATGTCAAGGTTCACCATGTATTTGAATATTATGTCTTGCTAATAAAGTCAGCTCCAGGATTTTTCTTCTTGTGGCCCATTTGGCCCACTGTTTAATGTGTGAGTCATGTGCTTTTCTTTCTAATGTAGATTAATTTTTTTGACCCAGGCATGCAAGTCTAAACATGCACAAAAATCAGTCTCTACCTGAACTTAATTAAATTAAGGAAAGAATTTCCTCACAATTAAATAGCTTTCTTTCAAAATAAGCCAATTTTGTTGAGCCAACATAATTTAATAAAACTGGTTATACATAGTTTATCACATTTCAACTCAATTCATTAAAGTTCATTGAATTCTACTAGTGATTTACTAGTGCCGTGTTGACTTATGTTGGCCCAAATGGACATTGAGGGGGCCAGTCACTTTAAAACCTCACCCAGCAATAGAGAATATAGTAAGACACTGTTAAAGCCAACAATAAGTTAAAGTGATTAATCAAATATATAATATAAGCAAATATACCCAAGAAAAGGAAGAAAGTGAACACAGAGATGGCAAGTAAAACATGGGGAAAGACACACCCAATCTGCAATAACAGATTGAGCCAAAAGCCAACAAAATCTTGTTTGCTGCACAAGTCTCTCCAGCTGCTAATAGCAAGAGATTTAATAAAATTTTAATATGTTGATTTAACTCAAAGATTCTATTTGAATACATGAAATCATCAAAAAAATTCCAACTCAAAATAGATATATATTGCTGCTGTTGGAACAAAAGCTTGTATCTCCACTTTTGCCATTTTTCAGTTTTTGACATAATTTGAAAGTACCCATCGTCCTTTACATAGTGTGTAAATTTCATGATGAATGGAACAAAAGAAACGGCCCAAAATAACTTGGAAAAAGTCTGGTTCTACTGACTTACATTAAACGTAAATTATGGTTTTTCCTTCTCCTCGTATTTGGAAATATGAGGTTTTGTTTTGACAGCGGTGTTATGCTATTTACAATTAAGAAGAGCAGATTTTATTTATTTGCACTGTGTGATACCAGATGAAGAACACAGCTGGCTGATTAACATTTGGGATAATAATGTTCTTTTAATGCTTATCCTTTAAGCACAAGTAAGTTTGAACCTTGTCCTACATTTTTCTTTTATTCTATTTTCTTTTGCTCTGAGGTCTGCTTATAACATTTGTCTTTCATTTTTTCATAGATCAGTCATTCCAATACTCTAAACCCTTAGAATTAACCATGCTGTTTTGATACTGTATCTGTAAGACTGATAGATGTAAATGACCTCTGTTTTAAATGGCTACCCTGAATTTTGTTTCATTCAAAAAGCAGTCCAGTCTGAAACACTCCTTATAACATCTATGTGGAGAGGTGGAGCTAAACTGATGTAGGCTGAATAGGTAGATTTATGTACGTGTTGTTTTTCGTGAATCTTAAAAACAATGAATTCGAAATAGGCTAGCAATCTAAATTGTAATCCGTATTGAAGGTGGCTATAATTGTCAAGATTTCTGTCAGAATTCACTTCATTTAATCACAGCTGACTGCAGCCATTACAGTGAAATGCAGAGCGGCTGGCAGGAGCCACTGTGGGGTCTTAAGTGTTAATGAAACATATTGAAGCATGAACAGTGTTTACAGTAGGGATGTTCATGCTGACCTTACTTATATGAGAGTCTTATGTGCAAAGTGATGCAAATAGATGTGCAAAGTGAAATCTTTTAGTCATTGTAGATTAAATTGGTAAGTTTTAAAGCTGGATAAGTCTTGAGTAATGATGGTGGCTTTAGATGAGCCGATGTTAACACTGGAGCTAACTGAAGCAGAGGTAGATGGTGATGAGCTTCTACACAGGTTTTCTGTCCTTCTGTCCTTTTCTGTCCATTTGAATTTGTCGAGGTAACACTGAAAACTTTCACTGTTTAGTTCTAGCTAAGGCTAAAATAGTTTGCCTAGTTACAGCTACACTATGTCAGACTTCTCAGTGATATTCTTAACGATGACAACACGCTCATGTTAAGGCACTAATGTTTACTAAATACAATGTAATATGCTTACTTAATCATAAGTACAGGCAAAACTGTTGCATTTGACAGTCCTGTGAAAACTTAATGGTGCTTCACTAAATTACTGACCTGTATAATTTTCTTCCTGACTATGTAATAAATACCCAAATGCCAACTGCAGTGTTCCAGTATTGGCACCTGGAACGGTTAACTGAGTACTCCATAATTCCATAATGTCTGATGTCATGACAGCTTATTCTAGTTAGCCGTCATGACAATTAACAATAATAATAACATAACAGTATTACTGGACAATCTGTCATTAAAACTCATGAAAGCATATGACATCTGCCATGACATGTTTATAGCATAATTATGCCAATGTTATGTAGCAGGGCTCAAATAAAGTATAACCATTACATCAAACTCTCTCATTTCCAAAAAAGCAAGAAAATTTGGTTTAGCACTTATTTAGCTTTTTATTTTGTCCAATCTGCAGTGTTAATAATGTGAAGGTGGAGACAGGGAGATAGCAAAAGGATTGAGAGTGAAAGAGAGGAAGACAGAGATGAGGGGGATGGAAGAAGTGATGTGCAGTATATGAAGCTTTATTAGGCCAGTGTGCAGTGGCAGGGTGCTGGCTCAGGGAATCCAGTGCCTCAGGCCATATCCCCACACTCACAGCTGCCCACCCTGCGTGTGTGTATGTGTGTGTGTGTGTGTGTGTGAGAGAGAGAGACAGCGAGAGAAGAGGGAGAGAGAGAGAGAAAGATGGGTTATCTACTTAAGAAATTCCTTAAAAAGAAAGTAATCTGGTCATATCTGTGTGATCAACTTAAAATAAATCTCAGACTACTGACCGTGCTCACCCAGGAAGATTCGATGATTTATGATTTGGAAACTTAATTCTGAAAGACCTTTTTTCATCAAGGTCTAGTGTCTCCCACCTTCCACCCACCAAGTTAGCTTTGCGACGAGTCACTGAAGCGTGTAATGAAATGCATGATCAATGTATGCAGCGCTAGACTGTTAAAAGCTCTTTCTATTCTATGGAGATTCATCTCAGGTCACTGTGGGGAACTCTGCTCACCCGTCTTTAGTGTAAAACATACTAGCAAAGCCAAGCGCGATATGTTAGCAGATAAATTCTACAGCCAGAGTGAGAGCTTGACTAAATTATGTTTTGCCTTTAGTCCTGAATATCATCACTGTCATATAAATTTGCCTTGAATGTACAGTTCTAGAAGGCAAAAAGGGAAACTCCAGCCAAAGTGCAAAATTTAACCTTTTGTTGGTAACATCTGTTGTAAAGCCCGCTTATCTCCTGAAGTGGTGCTGCAAAAGTCTCTAGAATGAGAAAAGACTTGGAAAACCCTATTCAGATGACATCTTGAAAGTGGGTGGAGCTTTTGAAAAACTACAAGAACTTTGGCTGGAGAATTAAAAGTGGGATATTCTAATTGTTGCGTTTCTCACAAGCTGGCAATGAATCAGGAAGCCAGATAGCTAATATTACTGTTAGAAAGCCAAAGATCACATGTCTCTACACCAGTAGCTACGTTAGCAGTCAGGATTTCTTTATCATTAAAGATCACTCTCACTACACTAGCCAACATGCATAATGCATGTTGGCTAGTATAGTGAGAGAAGACTGATGTACAAAAACACAAAGAGGATACAAAATTGGGGACTCTGTGAAATGGATGAGACTGAGGGATTCAGTGCTGCACTAGATAGCATTAACATGACAAATCACATATTAAATGCTAATCTTAGTCCAGAAAGCTCCCTTTAACTGTTAAAGACTTTAAATTATTTGGAGGTTCTTTAACTCTCTGTGGTCCACAAACTTGCCCGCATGTTAAATTAGATGTTTCTAGGTATGTTTCTCTGTCTTTGCGATAATACAGCACAGAAATATGGATCAACCTTTTCCTGAATCTGTAGAGTCTGCCCTTTTAATTCCATCTTATCGCAAAATCTTACGTGACTCACATTTAGAGTAATGAGCTATTAAGAGGGGGGTCTGAGATACACGTCATCTGCTGCTCACCATGTATAATTGTTGGATTTGGATCTACATTTATGTGAAACTGACCAATGGACACTCAGGAAATCACCAAGGACTTACCCATCACATTGGAAACCCTTCATTCAGTCAACATCAGAGACGCAGGTGAAAAGGCATGCGAAGAGTTTACAGCCGTTGAAGTTGCAGTGGTTTTGGAAAGTAGCAACTACGATAACAAAGCATTATTATATGAAACATATGGGTATCATGGTGACTGCAAGCACTTTTAAAGATGAATTTAGGAATATATGCAAAAAATCAAGAAATACCCTTAGACCCTGATGGGGTTAAACCTTAAAAAGCTTCTTCACATGCACAGATCATTTATAAAAATGTTTTTTTTTAAAAGAGTCTTCCATTGAAAGTTCCTTTAGGAAACCAGAAGTGGTTCTTCTTCTTTTTTTATGTTCCCTCTTTGTATTGCCAGTGTGCTGAAGTTATTATACGTTTATTAAAATGCCAAGTGTCCACTGTGGCTGCTTGGTGATTGTACCATATTTTCTACATTACTCTGATTTGAACTCTACATTGCTATGCTGGGCTTTTACATTTCAGTACTTCAGTCAGCAGCTCAGTTTGATGCTGCTGGGAAATCCCTGTGTTCCTGCTCCCAGGGGTAAAGAACCCCCCTCTCACACACATTCATGCACACATGCTCGCACAGCCACCACCAACACCAACACCAGTAAGTGACCACCTGTTCCTACAAACCTATCTAGTTAACCACCATATGCCAGAGACCTGGCCAACAGAGAGCCGATCCAGCATTCATGAATAACCCATAGTATTAGCTCAGCCTCTACCTGCCTTATTTATTCATATTTCTCCATACAAGTGTTTAATGTGATACATCAATCACCATTTGAAGCTGGAGCAAAACAAATACGCGTCTCAAATGCCCACTATTCCCCAGACTCAGCGGGACAGATGCAGCATAAGCACAGCTCCTGTTTACTGATTGCAGGGCCATAACTTGTGCTTAGAAATAGGGGTGCTGAGCATGTATGGCTAATTGCTACATTTGGAATGGACTAGAACTATGCTGTGGAGAGGTCAGTGGGATTACAGGGCACTCCGTCACATATGTGACAGTGATTCCACATCTTTAATACAGTTCCATTACCACTTCTTTTTTTTTCTGGCTCTATTTAAACAGTAGAATTTGATGGATTTAAATTAAATCTAACATATACGTTCCAAAGCCTTAAAGGTGTAGTACCATTTCCCTGTTCATTGTAGTGTTTACTCTGCTCCCAACCCACCAAATTTGGCTAATCAGCTATCTGACCTACCCATGCTCTGCTCACAGATAAATATCTACACAAATCTCGTTCAACCTAATGAGAAACTGTAGGAACTGTAACTATTTTTTGTAAAAATATTAAAAGAGTGCAATTTTAAGTTTAAAAAATGTTTATGGGTGTGAAAAATCACAGATCTTTTTTTTTTTAACACATAGTTCTAAGCAATATAGTAAAAAGGTGCAGGTAGCCTATTTCTTTAGGCCCTGTAGTGGCCATTCCACTGCTGAAATCAATCAATCAAACAATCTTCATTTAAACTCAGAGGACATTGGGAGTGCCACTCATTTGTAATGTGGCTGAGCATTAGAATGAAGAACAAGTGATTGAGAAGAGCAGTAAGCAGGAACAAAATAAGACATAAGAACATATGATGTCAGTAAAAAGACATAAAACTGAGTTAATAATAAAATCAAATAAGCAACTGAATAATTGCTAGTAAGCAATGAGGGGTAAAGTGGGAGGAATGAGAGACCCCTGTTGTGAAAGCAATTCCCATCTATTCACAAAAACAGTTGTGTTGAGATAAAACAGACAGCACAACTACAGCTGTCAAATAATCACAACACAAAAAACACTGACTTGCTTGCTCACTCATGAAGACACAAATACAGTCTACACTCAGTATTATAAAGTATACACATTTTCATCTAAATATATTCCCTCAACTTTGTTAAAGAAAAAAAAATGAAGAGTTCAACTTGAGGGACACAAGGAAAATATTAATTATTTCAAATTAAAGCACACTGAATTTCTCATTAGGTTGAATGGGAATGTTGACTCTGAAGCTTCTCCAACTTAGCACCTGTGGAATGAGCATGAATAGGTTAATTAACAAGCCTTTCCTATGTGCTCATGTTGAACAGGGAAAATACTAAACTCTGCAGGGCAATATTACTCCAGGACCTGGTTTGAGAACCACTTTATCTGCCACAGCAAAAGCACAATTAGTGCCATACAGCAAAATCACAACACTTCATTACCTTTACTAGCACTTACAGTGGTGTACTGCTGGTCATTAATGTCAGCACTATTATTAAGTTTCTTCTTATTCAATGTATTTTAGTTCTCAAAGGTTCTGAAGTTTGTGTTTGGAGTTTGCAAAGAGTTTACTTATAAATGAACACAACATTTGGGCCCCAGACTCAGATCTTCTGACTGACAAAACTGAATCTACAAAATCCTTCCTATACACACACACTCACGTTTGTTCCTTACAGAACTAAATAAAGGGCGGTGTTTTCTGCTGACAAAGGGGGTACTGAGCCACTTTTTGTAAAAGTGGGGAGGAAACAGAGGGAACAAGAGAAAAACAATCTCTCCATCCGTCCGTCAAGCTGTGCAGCAGGTTCCTCCGTCAACCCAATCTGTGCGCCTGAGTGAGGCTGCACCCCGAGTGAGCGAGACGTGCTGCAGGAAATGCGCATCGGTCACCTCACTCATGCCGGCTGGACGGGCCAGCTAGCGTCAGCACTTCTGCAGTGTGGTGCTACCTCACATCACGTCAGTTCCAGACAAGCCCAATATTGTTTTTCCTGCTCTCACCTCACAGCAGAAACAGAAAGAGACAGAGAGGAAGTGAGACTGCAAGATATTTTTTGGTTACATGCAGCAGGGGCTGATTTATTATTTCTTAAGAAAGGACATGCTGAGTTGGAAGTCTTTCACATAAATGTGAGCACTAGATCATGCTAGCAGTTAAAAAAAAAAACAGAATCACCTAGCATCATGCTAGCAGTTAACAAAACTACTAATTCACCTAGCATGATGCTAGCAGTTAATAAAGCTACTAATTCACCTGGCATGATGCTAGCAGGTAAAAAGATCTATTAATTCAGCTAGCATGATGCTAGCACTTAACAAAACTACTAATTCAGCTAGCATCATGCTAGCAGTTAACAACACTAATTCACCTAGCATGATGCCAGCAGTTAATAAATCTACTAATTCACCAAGCATGATGCTAGCAGTTAAAAAAACAGAATCACCTAGCATGGTAAAAAGATCTATTAATTCAGCTAGCATGATGCTAGCACTTAACAAAACTACTAATTCACCTAGCGTCATGCTAGCAGTTAACAACACTACTAATTCACCTAGCATCATGCTAGCAGTTAACAACACTACTAATTCAGCTAGCATGATGTTAGCAGTTAACAAAACTACTAATTCATCTAAGATGATGCCACAAGTTAAGAAAACAACTGATACATCAAGAATGATGCTAGCAGTTAACACAGCTACTGATCGACCTACAATGATGCCAGCAGTTAAAGAAACTACTGATTCACTAAGCATAATGCTAGCAGTTTACAAAAGTACTGATTTATGTAGTATGATGGTAAAAGAGTCAACAGTCACTGCATCCATGTTAATCAATGTTAAAACAACTAACAATCAATTTTCTGATCAATATTCAATCAATAATCAATAATATATTTTGATTCTTAGTGACTTTTGCACCCTGAATTAATATTGAAACGACGTTGGATTTTTTTTATTTTAAAAAGAAATTAACACAGTACCTCAATCTTTTTTTCAGCTCTTAGAAAATCAAAGTCATCCTGCTTTATGTACAATAAGGAAATTTTGGGCCTACAACTGGTCTAAAATAAACAACAAGACTTCTTTAATTTCCTTTGTCAGATTTATCAAATGAGAAGATAAGAAAATGATTTTAAAATTACTTTTCAAAAGTGCAAAAAATCATCACGTTCTGAAATTGCCAGTAAATCATAAACACCAGACGACTGGCTCACTTCACAAGATTCTCCTCTTTCCTTGGACGCACTGAAAAATTAAAGTAACAGATCAAGTTGTGTTTAACCATTGTTGTGCAAGAAACATGAAGGTGAGAATATTCCTCTTTTTATCTCTATTATTTCCAAAGCAGGCAGTCACATTACTCAGCTCAATACATGACTGTTAAAAACCCTGCTGATCACAGAAATCATTTAAAGTTTCTTTTTGTTCCTGGTGGTTTCCAGTAGTCACTCATGGTATTTTGTGTTTTCCTGGTGGGTTGATGTCTCAGTTTAAAGAATTCTAGCTGTTCTGAGACTGATTCTATGCATTTGCTGGTTTCCTGTTGGGATTCACAGGCGTTCTACAGGAAACTAGTGGTCTCTATTTGTAACCATTAAGCCAATTCATATTCAAAAGCAAAACCCTCAGGTTTAAATCTTAGAGGTTCTAATGGTCTTTTTTAACAGGGTAGTTCATTTTCACTAGATAGCCTATAATATGAACAGGCATGAGCAGAGATTTTACCACCATAACGTAATGTTAAATCAGGAAACGCTTCAAGAAACAACATTCAGATTTAAGACAATGTTGTCTGTTATTTAAAATCAGACTTTTTAGATGATCTTTGGAAGTAAAATATTTTCTTATTTCTCATGGAGAGAGCAGCAAATTGTAAGCAGAGCACATGAGAGAGTTCGCGTTGGCATGTCCAACACACAATTTTGCAGTGTATTATAAATCAATGTCTTCAATACATTTAATTCATATTCAGTGTCATTTCTGCCAATATTACGCGCTGGAGACCTTCATCTCACAGTCAGCTATGAATAAATGTATATTCAATGTCAATGCAGCCAACATTAGGAGATGGTGGCTTCCATTGACTTTCATTGTGTTAATGTTGATCCAACACAGTGTCAACACTGAAATTTCAACCTTGACCAAAATGATGCACGATTCTAATGAAAAATCAACAGCTGATCAGTGTCATGCTGATTTCTGGATACTAGTTTATGTAGCATTATAGTAGAAATTTACAAACCTACCGATTTACATAACATAACGGTAGTAGTTACCAAAACTATTGATCTAAATAGCATGATGCTAGTAGATGATAAAAATATTCAACTAAGCAGAATGATATAAGCACTTAATAAAATTATTGATTCCCATAGCATGATGCTAGCACTTAAAACTACTGATTCCCATAGCATGATGCTAGCACTTAAAACTACTGATTCACATAATATGATGCTAGCAGCAAACAAAACTACTGAGTCAAATAACATGATACTATCAATTAACAAAAAACATTATTAACAAAACTATTATGAAGTGCACCAAGTAATAGAAGCATCAAATTTATTTGTTAATTTCAGGTCTGTTTGAAAGAAAATGTTGTTTTTAGCCTTTTTTTTAAGTGTTTGTGTGTGTAATGAGTTCATTCAATCACACTATTTTATCAGCATCCTTCAAACTGTAACTGGGGTAAAAAATATAATCAATTTGAGCTGACTGCCCATTGCCTGAAGAGTAATGTCTTTCATTTTTATAACATTGACCACTGAAGTGGATAATAAGCTCTTGATTTGGGTGGCAGTGGCTGGAGGAGGTGGAGGGGGTGTGCCGAGGGAGAATTGCTCCGTACTGAATCAAGGATCAGGACCTTTTTGATGATGTTCTTGCTGTCCTTGAACCCCACAGAGTGGGGCCACGGCCTTCATTTCTTTCCCGCAAGCTGTTTTGGTTTGTTTGTTGTAAAAAGGATATGAGAGACCTTGATGAAATGTTGATTGAACTCTGTGTGCGCCTCTTTCTCTCTGTCTTTTCCCTCCTCTCTCTCCGCTTTCTCGCTCAGTCTCTTTTTCACTGTTTTTGAGGATGAGGCTCAGTTAACCTTGAGTAAAGAACTGATGGAATCAAAGTTATAGAGAGGGAGAGGGAGAGAGAGGGAAAGAAAATCCTTTAAGGGAGAATGTATGTTATAGATATTCGCCCAAGAAAAAAAAAAAATGCAGTCATTTTGGCTGAAAATGGAAATTGGGAGAAGGAGCAATGGGGGAGAGAGGAGGGGGGGCTGGGTGGGAAGAGTGAGAAAAAAAGTGAGAAAGAGGATGACAGAGCCAGAAACTGAACATGAGAAGCAAAAAAAAAAGAGGGATGGGGGGGAGAAAAAGCGAGAGCGAGGCAGAGAAAACGAGACAGACAGATTGCCAGGCTTTATAACGAGGCTGGGATGAAACATCGGCTTCTTCATAAGATGATTATGTTGTTAAATGAGACACCGCAGCACTCTTGTAAGCGCATAATCCAAGAATCTCCGGCTGTCAGGAAAACGTACCAGATGTCATTGCAGTTGACACAAAGCCTGGGGTATGGGCAAGCGCTGGAATCCGTCTCCCGCTCATTCGCTCCTGCTGCACATGTCTCTCCAACACATGCAGAAAAAACATGAGACAGGACATAATATATGCAAGAACAATGGGTGTTAACCTATTTTGCTTGCTGAGAGGCTGAGCATAATTAAAACAAAGCTGCAGTGTGTTATAGGCCTGTCCTCACTATCCTCACTGTCATCACGTTTCATCGCCTACAACAAAGATCTTCCGGGAGAGTTTTGTACTTGACCTGATGTTGTAGTAGGGGTGGCCAATGCGATAATATTTATCATTATTGTGTTAAATTAAGTCACATTACAGCACTTTTCGGAGTATATTGTGGATATCATCACAACCTTGTTTCATTACAAATAGAAACTAACTAGGTCTGAATAATTAGATTTAGTGCAGCACAATGTTGAATGAAATATTTTTTATTTTATTTTTAAAAACATGGCACTAGAAGTATTTTTTTGTTTTATCAAACCTCAGAAAAACTAAATATCAAGAAACACGCTCTGTATGAAAAAAATGTATTTAAGTACATTAAAAAAAAATCATGGTTGAATAAATTTAATAAAAGTATGCCACACATGTCTGTTCAATCAAACAGAGTCAGTATACACTGATTTTGTCACATTAACATAAAATTCAACAAAACTGAAACTTTTCAGAGTTCTTTACTTGACTTTCATTGGAATTGAATTCTCTTAAGCTCAACATAAACAGCTTTTTTATGCCAACAGTGTATTTGATGTCAAAATATGCTCGATTTGAAAGTCCAACAATGCCATTTTTTTGTATAATGCAATGTATCAGGATGTTATATATCTATATTGCCCACCCGTTGTAGGTTCATGAAGGTTGTCATTTCAAGAAAAGGGTCCTTTAGTGAAAGCAATGCGTGACAATTCAAAGAATCTTGAGAATCTTGAATGCTCAAATGTTTTTGGCCTGGTTAAATGGTTTTTCTCTTCTCTTTGATGAAAAACCTGTTATATCTTATATATATGTAGAGCCTTTTGTGTTTAATTGTTTCTTTTATGCTCATGTTTCATGATACTTAGTTTTTCTGAGGTTTAATGAGTTGGAACAGATGAAAAAAACAGTAGTGCCACATTTTCAAACTACTACAAAATGTTCAAATTACAATGAATTTTATTCAGTGTTTCACATAATGCACTGCACTAAATCCAAATGAACAAGACTAATTATGCTTTTCATGTTATAAAACATACTGTTTCAGTGTCTGTTAAAAACTGACAATATCCACAAGATTTTCTAAAAAGCATATTGTGGTATAATTATAGTTACAGTAATGATAAATATCATCATATTGCGTCCACCCCTAGTTTCTTTTTGTCATATTTGAAGTAATTTTTTAAAGATTTTTTTCTACTTAAAATGGTTAATCAGATTTCAAATCTTGGAAAAAAAATATAGGAAATTCTCAAAACTGGACAAATTATGCTTTCTCAACCCAGAGGTGCTATCAGGGGTGGTGTGATATGAGGGTTGCAGTCACCCAGGAGTGCCTCATTGATCTCGACCTTTCCCTGTACTGTAAGAAGTGTTACTAGGTTAAAGTAATTATCAAGTAACACCTCAAGTTGTCATCAATTTAGTCTTGTTTCCATTTTAACAAGGGACAGAATCCCAAAAAATCCCAGGCTTATTACACACTAAGGTTTATTATTCAGTAACTACATGGACTACCATGAAAACTGGCTGAGTTATTCTTAGGTTATAGAAGTGTGTCGTGAATGCTAAACACAGCAATCATCTTAAATTGTGTTAACAACATACTAAATTCACTTAGTTGAACTAGATTTCATTGTATGCAAACCAGTGCCTGCATTTTGATGAAATTTGGGTTCTTTTCATTTAAATAACACTGCAACTAACACAAAAAGACACAATGTGGTGCCCCTTTAACATAGCCTGAACACTTTTTTAAGTGTCATTGTTCTGGTCGAGTCTAGCCTAGTCCAGCTCTGTCCATCTCTTCTCTTCCCACCTTTCTTCACTGAGAAGAGGAAGGTGCTTAGCTGTTCACACTAGAGACTGAGGAGAAGCTACGTTAGCGCTTGTTTGCCCCAGGAGATGGCCCGTTGATGTTGTCGCACCACTGGAGCACAAACTCTCTCTCATTCTCTCTGTCTTTCTCTCTCTCTCTCTCTCTCTCGCTTGCTCGCTTTCCAGTCTGATAACGTGATAAGACCGCCTAATTTGCCATCAGTTCCAGTAATTGAAGCTGACTGGCTTTCCGGAGAGTATTGTGATTCCTTTAAATAGCTTTAAGTGTGTTTGATGAGGTGTACTTAAACTCGTTAGCCAAGGCCTGATATTTGTTAGCTCGTGCTTTGGTATTACTGTTGCATTCATCTGTAAATAATAAAGCATTCACAAAGAGTACCAGTGATTTAGAGTGCATCCTGTCTCCATGCTTAATGACTGACATCCAAATCATGACAATATAAAACAAGGAAACACGAACACACATTTCTGCATCACTACTGATCTTAATAATGGCTACATTTCTTTTTTTTCCACCCCTTTTCTCCTCTCTTTTAAACAGAAGTGATTCTCTTGGCTCGTCATCTTAGCTTTGGACTGTCTGACAAGCTGTCAGTGATAATAAATGGTAATTCCCCAAAAGAGACCACAACTCAAGACTTCCTGTAATTCCCCTTATAATTTCCACTCTTACATTCAGCACTTCTTCAACTCCTTTATTTATTTAAATACTATTCACAACAACCACACTGGGTATTGCAATATGGACTCGTTCCTGGACACGAATGAAGCCTAGCCTTGGATTTAATTACAACAGTCTGAGGGGATTTTTAAGCAAAATGCTTTTTTTTTTCTGGAATAATGCCACTAACTTAGGCAGGTAAGAGATTGCATTAGCTTATGCTCCAGTGTATTTTGCCGCTTGCTCCATGTCACCTGGCCTGTGATCCCTCCTGAACAGCAGCAGTGACTGCTCAGTGAAATCCACATCAGTAAGTGCGGACCAGTGGCACATCGTGCGTGTAGAAAGGTCTGTTTTGCTGCTGTTCAACATTCAACTAAATATCTATTAAATGCAAGTGAACTTGAAATTGAGTGTGGAAGGTTCTATTAAACTTATCCGTAACCCTAAACCTGACCCTAACCCTAACCTCAAGGCAAAATCTACACCTAATCTTAGACCTACTCCTAAATCTAACCCTAACCTCAAGGCAACATCTATTCCTACCTACTCCTAAATCTAACCCTAACCATAATGTTGTTGATAATCAACTGAGTATCATCAGAAATTTTGTTAATGATTTAAGTATCTATAGATTATCTACGAGGGGACCATCCAAAATTGTCATGTCAACTAGGTTACACAGGAATAAAGTAAAACATTTAATTTGTGGTTAATTTGATAGTTGTATAGCACATAGAACAAATCACTGTACAAAGGAAAAATCATAACTTTACATGACAATGCAAAAACATTCTTTACTTTTTATGTGAGTTAATGTAACTAGGTTTTAGTAAGTAATTTTTTGAACATTTCTATTGCTTCATTCATCATAAAACGTTATACAATATAAAGAGCAGCTGGTGTGTTCAAATGATGTAGAAAAAAAAATGAAGGTATTTTTTTCATACTTGAGTCTGTCATGAGATGAATAGGCTAATCAACTTTTCTGGGTGTATTTAACGTGCCTTTAAGGTGAGGTTGTTTTGGTAGTTTCTTTTAAAGGCTGCAGTCATTGCACACAGCACTGGATAAATCCATCAGATATAAGGTTTTTAAAGTCAGGAGTCAGTCAACAAGACACAAGTGTAAATAACATTTTCATGTAGCAGAGATTTCATAATGTAAAACTTCAGTTGAATCTTGATTAAAACTCAGCTGTAACAGTTGCAGCTTGTTAACTTTGTGAAACAGTTTCAGGAAACAGCCAATCATTTATACAATGTGTGAATTAGAATGTACCACATGATCATGTCAAATATTTCAACCAACTGACTTGGAGGACAGATGATGGTGTCTAGGAATAATGTACTTGCTAACAACCAGTTAGCTTATCTAGATAGCTAACTAGCCAGTTAGGATTTGTTACCCGGACAGTTCACATTTTTGCTTGATCCCAACTCCCAACACATAGGGGGTTCGAGACGACCAATTTGAGAACCACTGGGGTAAATAACACCTCAGAGATGACTGTGTGGGCAGAACATTGTATTTTATGAGATATAGCTACTAATCATGGCGACTAGTGGAATAATTGAATGTGTTGCATGCGACAGATTATTTTTTTAACTGCTTTGTGAAACAGTCAAGTTGCATGGTCAACTTGTGGTACATATCACATGCAACCCGCAAGTAGTTTTACAGTATGAGGCCAGCCTTAGAGTTTATGGGATTAATTTAAAAGTATGATTATGTTTGAAGTATGATCATGTGTCAGGTTCACGCAGCATAATCACACAAAATTTCATAAGTTCAGTAAAATATGGTACTAAAGGTACTGAAATTACAGAATCTGTGAAACAGCACTGGAGAGCTAATTAAACTTTTTCCAAATGAAAAGACATAATTGCATTCCCCCCATCTATCCCCTATACACAGATACACCTACGTTGTTTTAATGAAACTGTGGAAATATAACTGGAAACTTTAGATATGAATTTTAATAGCCTAGATAACATTTCTACTTTAATAACGAAGCTAATATGATGGTGAATCCACAGGGATGCAAGATGCGTAAATGTTTGCCATAGCATGGCATTTTCAAATCAATTATGACATATAATTTAATGTCAGGGTGTCTGATTAGATTTAGACACAGTGACTGAACATATATGAACATGCACACACGCATGCACTCCCGCAAACACACACAGGAGCTCGCAGCATGCTCTTTTGATCGACATCTTGTCCTCTGGCTTATCCGCTTTTCCCCAATCCTCTCTCTCTCTCTCTCTGTGGCTCTTCTCCCCTCTGCAGTATAATCAGGCTTTCTGAAAGTCCTCTCAGGCTAGCCGTTAGCGTGTAGCAGTGCGCTACGCTCTGGCGCTCAGCTTTCTCTTGCATCTCTTCTCAGCACAGCCCCAGCAGGGCCTTCAGGCTCAGCTCCTGCGGCCACAGCACCGCCTGCTCACCTCGGATAAACTGGCCAGAAGAGACGGTCACTCTAAACTGAGACATCTATAAGACTGTCTACACCACTGAACCCCAAAGCCCTTGTCAACTCTCTCTCTCTCTCTCTCTCTCTCTAACACACTTCCTGTCCTTTTCTCATAAATACAGTCTGTCTCTCTTACTCTCTCTCATACATTCTGTCTCTCATACATTCTCTCTCTCTCTATCTCTCATCCCTGTCTCTCTGTTGTACTTTCTCTTTCTCTCTCTTTCTGATACATAATGTCCCTCCACACACACACACACATATATACCTGTTGTCGGAACAAAACCTTGTATCTCCAAAATGGTAACTTTACAGGAGAAGGAAAAAACCTTCTTTACTTTTAATGTAAATCAATGGAACCAGAGTTTTTTCCAAGTCATTTTTTGCCATTTCTTTTGGGCCATTCATCAAGAAATTTATACATATTGTAAAGGTCCACAGGCATTTTCAAATAATGGCAAAAAATGAAGATACAAGGTTTTGTTCTGACAGCATATATATATATATATATATATATATATATATATATATATATATGTATATATATATATATATATATATATATATATATATATATATATATATATATATATATATATATATATACACACACACACACACACACACTCGCCTGTCTCTTCAGACGGCTGGTTAGGCATTAAAACTGCTGTAATAAATGCAGGCATGTCACAGAGAACAAGGGAGAGAGAAGCAGAGAGGCAGAGAGAGAGAGAGAGAGAGAGAGAGAGAGAGAGAGAGAGAGAGAGAGAGAGAGGGGCAGAGAGAGAGACTGCCCAATCTAAGTTGTGCAAAACTCCACTGTCTGCAGACCAGCACAGAATAACAAACCTGCTTTTGTTTTCGTGGCAGGAGGCCTGCAGACTTTGTAATGATTGGAAATTATGCAGTCACTATCAGCAGGATTACCCATTTTTATTCTCACTCTGCTCATCTTCTTTTATGAATCAAATTTTTAGAGAGGCTTGATGTTTCTGATGTCTAACACGCTATAAGACCTTCAAGCCTTATCCACATTGCATAGTGAGAGTGTTCACATTCGCACATTTAACCTAGCCTATATGTCGGCTCTCCCATCATGCTTTGCAGGGGTAGTGGGCTCCATGGAGACCAAAGATGCTGGAATTGGATTTTTTAAGCTTTGCGGCTATGAAAAGCTCCACTCCCAGGCTTCTCTAGGTGATTTCCCAGAGCACCTTGCACTGATGCTGGCGAGATAGCAGCACCTCTGCGGCGCTGGGCCACTTACAGCAGCTCATTTAGCTCTGATGCTTATGCATGTACAGTCTCTGGACACTGGGGCTTGTGTATGTGCAAACTAACACCATACCGTCTATATCCAATTTGCCTGAAGCTATGACTGCTAGCGTCTGGGTCTGGTGGCATGCTAGCTCCCATGCACCTGACAGCAAAGTGATATACGACACTCTGAATGATTCCCCCAGACATCTACTACTGGCTCTTGCTGCAGCTGAGGTTAACCATCAGTAGCGAGAAACATTTCACTACATAGCTTCTCCCTCTATTGCTTCTGGCTGCCATTTGAGTGAGCTTGATAAAATACCCATATCAAACCTATGAATAACAAGTGGTTATTCATTCACAGGGTGAGTCTATCATTTGTCCTTCATTGTCCAGAACCTGGCTATTTGGTTAAGGTAAACAGTTGTTGGAAGCACTTTGTTATTTAGAATGGCAGAAGGTCTGATGTTATTCACTGTGTTCCATTTGTCAACACAAGAAGCTTGATTTACTTCTAGGACTAGAGGGGGAAAAGGTTATGAGAGGAAAGAACATGGTTCTTGCGAGTTCACAACAAAAAGGAAATGGGTGTTTAAGGCACAGCCAAGTACAATGTAAGCTTTAAACTACGGAACAAAACAAAGGACCACCGAGAGAGCTACTAGAACTCATTTTGGTAGCACTTTACTGAAAGGTGGCATTTGTAAAACTACATGACACATACATAAGCCTTCCATGACAACTGACATATATGTAAGCCTTATTCCAACAAGCATCAGATGTCATAACATTTTCTGGGACAAAATCATGTCAAAATGGACTAAAGTAGCTTAAAGCTTTTTATACTTTTATAGGCTTTATAAAAGTTTATATAGGTATATGGCAGCTGTCATGAAAGGCCGATGTAGGTGTCTTGTAGCCTTATGAATGTTGCCATACAGTAAGGTGTTACTCTCATTTTGAATAGGTTTGCTTGATCTTTCATAGCTTCATGACCATGGGTTGCACCGTTTCAGACCTTGCTTCATTCATGTAGTCTCAATCAGCTTTTTCCAAGTAGAATTCATGACTTATTTATTTATTTTGGATCTGCCAGGGTTAGTGCCCACATATTGCAGCTTGACCTCAAAATCAAGACCACATTGATTGATAACAGATCTTAAAAGACTTCTACTGGTCACAAACTATCAAAGCAAAGGAAAGAAAGAACAGAGAGGTGTAAGAGCTTGAGGTGGGTTTTTGAAGTGTCATGGTGTAACTCGCAGCTTGATTTTGTTTTTTGAGAAAGACCTGAGCAGGCTGTAGAGGTCAGAACAGGCTGAAGAAAACCAAGGAAGAGGGGAGAACTCAATTCAGGCCACTTCCTTAGGACAAAGTTGCACAACGTGAAGCAGAGTGCCTAAAACCCCTTTCCCAAAAATAAAAACACAGTAATGCACAGCCCTGAGTGGCTTACTGCTTTTGTAAAACAGCAGACAATATAAAATATGCTAAAATGTGCACTTTCCAGTAAATAATTTGTTAGTATTAATAATAATCAACATAATCAAGTTCTGCCAAGAAATGTAGTTCCTTTAGAGTATGGTATTGTTGCTAAGCAACCATAGACTGCTGAATGAGAAGAAGACTGTTCAGTCACCCTTCAGTGTATATTGTGGTCATTTCATTAACTTTTTGTTGTTTAATGCAAAAACCTTTACTTTGTAGGTACTTCTTGGACACCAAATTACCACCATAAGTCTTATTTAGCACCAACCTAACGGCGCCACTCTTCTCATGCTGGGGGTAAATCTTCCTGCTCCCTACATAGCACTATGTAGGAATTTAAATACTGATTCCTGCATCCCAACAGTGCATAAGACAGCTAAAAATAGTCTTTTGAGATTCAGCCACATCATTACTCTTAAACAGTGCACTATTTGGCTGTAGTAGCCAGATTTTCAAAACTTTCATAGCACAATATTTAGGGAATACGGAGCCATTTGAGCCATTGACAGTCTGTGTTTGATACTACTTAAGGCAGATCTGACTGAAACCCAGACATTCAATTCAAGTGTATAAGTCATTCAAGCTACATTCTTTAGACTTTTGTATTGCTTTTTGAATTACCGTTTATCATACAGTCAGTACTCTAATTCAAGCCTGTGATGTTAATGGTGGTGTTGTTTGGCATGTTTGCCGTGTTTTAGCCTAATCCTAGTTGAAAATAAGTTGTCAGCCTGTCAGTTTAAACAAAAACAGGTTCTAACTTTATCACTACACTCGGTGGTCAATGTGAGCGGCATTAGAGTTAAAGCTTATCCCATTAACAGCACAAGGATTTTTTTGTGACCTGGCACATTCATCATTTTACAGCTTCTTTGAATGCGGCTCAGCCAATCAGATTTTAGGGCCAGAACTATCCATTTCATAACTCTCAGTATACTGTATGACACTGACCTCTTTCATCAGAAAGAGGTATAAAGGAATCTACACATGGGTTTAAACTTCTGACCTCACATTTTAATTCAGTTTTATTTTTTTGGTAAATGATTTTGTGCATTAGAAATACATCATGAAATCACAAATTTAATGACAAAATGATTAGGATTGCATCAAAATGGGAATTGTGGGCCAATGCTGATGCATAAACATTTAAAAAATGAAGAAATCAGGGCTACATCTACTTTGATTAGGATTATGGAGAAATATAACAGTTATTTCTACTGGGTTACAAATGCACTAAAATGAATTATTTATTTTATGAATCTTCAGCTATCATCAGTAGCCCATATCAGTCAAATCTAAACATCTTTTTGATACCAATTTCACTGAATATGCAAATGTGACTGAAGGAACTACTTACACAGTGGTGAAATATGTAGTAGACAGTGGAATGCACAGCAGTCCTTTGACTGTTTTTAATCTAATCTTTGTTACTCAATTATGGTTTCGCATGATTTCTTTAATTTAAGTCATTTTCATCCTTGTAGATTCAACTGTCATAATTATGATGATGACAGCTTACAAGAAAAATGTTTGATATAAAACCATGCAGTCATAGCAGAGGTACAGCCACCAGTGGAGGTGGGGGAGTGGTTGCCCCGGGCCTGTGCTTAAGGAGGGCCAACAGATGTGACCAAAATCTACATACTAGTAATTTAAGATATAAAATATTCTTAACTGAATTCTGTAAACTGTTAGTATGTAAAAGACAGAATATGTAGTGTATGCTGAGCAGAGTAGATGTCCACCACAGAACATGAGTGCATGACCAGAAAACCAGGCTCTCATTCCATAACACTCATCCGTACCAGCAACAAATAGTTCATCACAAATCAGCAGCACTGAAGAAGAAAAGCAGCAAGAAAGAGCTCACTTTAACTCAACTTTTTTTCGCTCACTTACTTATTTATCTTTGACTCATTTAGTAATTTCAGCTTCAAGCTGACCAAAATGAAACTGACCAAAAAAGTGAAAAAATGACCATGAATAAACTGAAATACATGAAAGGGAGGGTGAGGACAGCATTGTGGAAACAGAAAACAAAATTACAGGCAGCAGGACGGTACGCAATAATGAAGGAGATGAAAATTACAATTATATATCTGTTACCACAAATATCTGTCAATTACAACTACATTAAGATGCGTTTTCAATGACAAAGAAGTTTTGTTTGCTTTTTTGCTCATTTACGCCCTATATTTTTTGCTAACTGGGTGGCGTTCTTTCTTTGCAGTGCGCTCAGTTAAAAAAAGCTTGAAGCTGTCAAGTAGCTTACAGGGCAGTGCACCTTGCATTTTTAGCCTCCTGAAAAGCGCAAAGTGATCCTCTACTTTTACTGCCTGCATTTGTGATTTTGTCAAAGAATGAACTAGAAACTAAAAAAAAGTTTTATTTAATTACCAGCTGTTACTCAAGGGTCATACCCCCAAACCTCCCCTCCAAACTCTCTCTCACACACATACAGTGTGGCACTGATATGGCCCCATTGTATCCTTTGTTTGGAGAAAGTATGTTGCTGTTTATGATGAAGACTGGTCAACTCTTGCCCTATTGGTTAAATGCAATGTGGCGGCCGGAAAGTAGAAATTTGCTAAACGTTTTCAATGCAACAATCATGCACCATGCAGATCTGACAGAGCTGTCTACTGAAGTGAATAAGATGCAGCAGAGCAAAGAAACTGTTAGATGAATGATGTAAAGCTGCTCCAGACTGACTGCAACATTTTCTATAGATCTAAAGCTCACATGATAGTGATGTAATTACAAAGAAAAGCTGACTTAGTCAAACACACACACACAGACATTGATTTCCCATCAGGGCCAAGATTGCTGTAATCCAGTGTACTCTTGGTATTCACAACCAATTAAGTACCATCTTACTCTGCATCTCATGGGGTTGGTGTTTGTGCACATCTGTGTGTCCCCACAATTATCAGACATTACTAGTCTATCAGCTAGCCAGACACCTTCTCCACTAATTATTGACAGCCAAAAGCAAATAACTCCATAGTAACTGTGCCATCTTAAATCCTCCCCCATGTTCCATTTCTAGAGCTGGTGATCAGTGAGAATGTCACAGAGAGACATTTGCACAGGATACACGATTGGTTTATTTTAATATGCCAAGTTGAGTCTGCACGACATTAATGGGAGACCCGTAAAAATGGTGTCAATCTGCCTCTGTGATGGTTCACTGAGCACTACATTAGTGATTAAATAAGATGAATGAGGGAAAAGAGCACTGCAGACTATTATTATAGTCCTTTTCCATCGTACCTTAAAGTAAAAGCTAGAGTTTTAGTGCTGAGTAATAACGACACACCTAAAAAGAATGGTGCCAAAAAGATTCTTTGGAAAAATTTCACAGAAAGGGCTTCCCAAAGTTGTCCCATAAGGCCAGAAATGTATTCTAAACCAACCCCCTCACCCAGTGAGAACAAATTTTATCTATAAATACCTTCTTAAAGTCTTATGTTCCTTTTAAAATTCTATTTAAAGTATTTTAGTAACAGGATGTAATGTCCCAAAATACATGAAAGAGTTTTGTTCCAAAATAATCTAATTTCTAAATAATGTTTTTGTTTTTAATTAATGTATTCATTATTAGATGATGCCATATTAGAGATGCCATCATCCATGGTCGACGGCTGACAGACATCACAATGTTCAGCCAGCATTGTGATGCCACAAGGACTGTCCAGCTCACAGGGTGGAGGGATACTGGGTTTACTTTCTGATGCTCCGCACTCCAAGTAAAAATCACATCGCTCCACTCCCACTCCACACTGCTCCTGTGCTCTGCCTGATTCTAGTATTTATAGTTTCTTTGTAAGACTACTACCCCCACCACCCTCCCACCGATGTAGTTGTCTATTGCAATGTTTCCCCGTAGACATCATCAGCTAGGTAGACATCACCCAACCCTAATGGATACACAGCATTTTGGAATGAAACTCTTTACAATAAAATAAAAGGTTATCTACTTTCTTTATTTGCATTTTGCTTTGTCTTTGTAAATGACAGTGTGAAGAATTTCAGAGAACCTCCACATAATGTAAAGGTTCTATGTAAAAATTAAAGGCATGTCTCAGTCAGGAATCATTTAGGAATCTTTAATGATATTTGGTTTTAGTGAAATTGATACATACACTATAGGCTCAAAAGTATGTGCACACCTGACCATCAGACCTATATGAGCTCATTGGTCATCTCCCCTTTTGTGACTATAACAGCCTCCACTATTCTGGGAAGGCTTTCCATAAAATGTTGGAGTGTTTCTGTGGGAATTTGTGCCCATTCAGTCAAAAGATCATTTGTGTGGTCAGGCACTGAAGTTGGACAAAAAGGCCTGGCTCACAATCAGTGTTCCAGTTAATTCCAAAGATGTCCTTTGGGGTTAAGGTCAGGGCTCTGTCACCACAGAGCAGGAATTGTTTGGGTGGTGGATCATTCTCAGCACTGCAGTGACACTGACGTGGTGGGGGTGTGTTAGTGTGTGCTGTGCTGGTACGAGTGGACCTGACACAGCAGTACTGCTGGAGTTAAACACTCTGTCCACTCACTGTCCACTCTATTGACACTCCTACTATGTTGGTCCACCTTGTTGATGTAAAGTCAGAGACAATAGCTCATCCGTTGCTACACAGTTTGTGTTGGTCTTCATCTAATCCTTCATCAGTGGTCACAGGATGCTGCCCACAGGACACTGTTTGCTGGTTTATTTTGAATGGTAGATTATTCTCAGTCTGGCAGAGACCCTGAGGTGTTAAAAACTCCAGCAGCACTGCTGTGTCTGATCCACTTGTACCAGCACAACACACACTAAAGCACTACCACCACATCATTGTCACTGTGGTGCTGAGAATGATCCACGACCCAGATAATACCTGCTCTGTGGTGGTCCTGTGTGGGTCTTGACCATTGATGAACGGGGTAAAGATAGTAGAAACAATTATGCAAAGAAACAGACGGACTGCAGTCTGTAATTGTAGGACTACAAAGTGCTGCTATATACTAAGTGAAGCTGATAAAATGGACAATAAATATAGACAAAAGATAGGTGTACCCAATAAAGTGCTCAGTGAGTGTAATTGTCTAAAATGTCTTTGTATGCTGTAGCATTGACATTACCCCATTACCTGAAATTAGGGGCCAAGCCCTAAACGTTGAAAAACAGCCCCAGACCATTATCCATCCTCCGACAAAATTTACTGTTGTCACTATGCATTCTGTTAGGTAGACATCTGCCAAACTCAGATTCGTCCATCAGATTGCGAGATAGTAAAGCCTGATACATCACCATGGAGAAACATTTCCACTGCTCCACAATCCAGTGGTGGCGTGTTTTACACTAATCCAACTGACACTTGTCATTGTGTATCGTGATCTAAAGGCTTGTATGCAGCTGCTCAGCCACTAAAACCCATTTCATAAAATTCCCAATTCACAGTTCTTGTGCTGATGTTGCTTTCAGAGGCAGTTTGCAACTCTGCAAAGAGTGATGCAACATAGAATAGGTGATTTTACGTGCTTCAGCAGTCAGCAGCCCCTCTCTGTGAGCTTGTGTGGTTTATTGCTTAATGGCTGAGATGTTGTTGCTTCTAGATGCTTCCACTTCAAAATAACAGCCCTTAAATTTGACCAAGGCAGATCTAGCAGGGCAGAAATTTCAGGAACTGGCTTGTGGCAAAGGTGGCATCCTATGACAGTGCCATGTTTTAATAGTCACTGAGCTCTTCAGTACAACTCATTTTACTGCCAGTTTTTGTCTATGGATATTGCAAGGCTATGTGCTTAATTTGATCCACCTGTTAGCAGTGAGTGTGGCTGAAACACCTGGACTTAGTAGGGATGACATATTTTTGGCCATAGAGTTTATTCAAAACAGTTTTCAATACCAATACCGCAATGTATGTCATCTGTGGGGTTTCAGATTGTTTTAAAATAACTGTTATACAGAAAACATACACAAGAAATAGTAACTGCTCTCTAGAAAGTATATTTCCGTCTGATAAACGTTTATAATAACTGCATGAAGTTCCCGTCGGTGTAATTTTAAAAGAAAAAAATAGAACAAAGATGTACAATCAAAGCATTCTATGTCAGGTTCATAGGAACGTCTTCTAGTGTAGTGTAGCAGTATCCATGAAGAAAGCCGATTAACTTTGTTAATGCAAACTGCATCATACGATACCATGTATATTTGGAAAACATTGTATTGCTGAATTTAATGGCATGTCTAAACACAGTCCACAGTTGACAGTCCAATAGCAGTCCACAGCAGAGGCCTCTAACAGCCTAACCTCAGAGGAGGGACAGAAATTGTTTTTGTTAATTTATCACTTGTCCTCCCAAGGCTATCCCTTTTCCCTCTAAATCTAATACTCCAACATTTCACAAAAGTCTTAGTGGGGCCTTTCATTTTCTATTTCCAAAAGGCAATGCTTAAGCTATGACTAATGTCCCCCAAAACAATAGGATGGCAGGATTTCAAACAGCAGCAAAAGATTACTGATCAAATTCTAGCATTAATACTAATAACGCAGTCAGTCCACCAGTCAGGCAGCGATGGGGGAGTATGATTGTGAAGGGCACATCACTAAAACACCCCGAGGTACTGCAGACAAGATTATGTCTCTCCGCAGAGACAGAAAGTGTCAGTTCTAACACATTTGGCGCAGGATTGTGAGCTCCGCTTGAGTGACTGGTGTACGGGTGGCTTTCAAAACATGCAGGCCTAATAAACTCCGGGTCACTGCGGGTCAACCATCTCTTCTCCGTCTACGGCACAAACAGATATGATCAAAAAACATCTCTGGCAGACGGTCTCAGCATGTAAGAAAACGGCTATGAGTCTACGGCACCTGCGACAGAGACAATGTCACTGCCGGGGCCTTGCTGACAAATATTATAAATGTGAAGCGGCTGAATGATCAGCTTAATGGCATTTAGAAACTTGTGTTGTTTGGTACAGCAGGAAGTAAGAATGAGTGAGAGAGCTAGGGAGAGAGAGGAAGAGGGAGAGAGTAATCATAAACATAACGTTGTCTGCAAGTGAGTTGAGGAGCATCTCTTGACTCTCAAATTAAAAGAACACCCCTCGAAAGTATGACTGATGGCATATGTAATTTAATAAAAGTGTCAGGCCGTACAAATCTACTGCAGGGAGGCGTATTAATAATTTAAGCCAGAGGATTTTCACCAAGAGAGAGGGGGGAGGAGGAGGAGAAAAGATGCAGGAGACATGAAAAGGCAAAATAAAGAGATTGGAAGACAGGAAAAAAAGAGAGAATGGCCCCTCTGTCACATCAGCGTTCCTCGCTATCCTTCATTGGTCTGAAATAAATCTGGCTTATTTGGCAGTGAGGCTGATGTGGATATATCTTCATCTGTCGCGCCTCTATCATAGGCCATTCATCGCCTGTTGCTTCTTGATTGATTTCTGGGCCATATTAACATCACCTAGATATAAATCATACAGTGAGAGAGCAGATGGTGCTGCTCACTATATAGTTAAAAGGGATACATCTGCTTGGCCTCTATCCATTGCAACAGTTGTCTGAGCATACAAAGGAGATCGATGTTAAAGAAAAAAAAATGACCATAGAATGCTAACACTGTCCTCAGATGAAATGGAGCCTGAATCAAATATGAACACCAGTATCTTCCCATCCAAAGATACCAGAGCTGCATGGAATGTACAAAATTTCATATGGCGATTAAAATGCTACATATTGTAATTATGATTAGCCTTGTGTATATTAAAATCACAACTGTGAATCTTTGATGTGACACAGCTGAAGATAGGCCTGTCATGATAATGACATTTTAGCTGACAATTACATGCCATATAAATATTTGTGAATACTAAGTTAATTGTCTTTTATTGTTCATTGCATGAAAATATTAAAGTCAGATATGTTCACAAGTCAATTCAAGTCAAGCCTTGAGTCTCAGGGGTGCGAGTCTGAATCGAGTCTTGAGTCTCTGGGGTGCAATTCCGAGTCAAGTCTCGAATCTCTGGGGTGCGAGTCTACATCAAGTCTTGAGTCTCTGGGGTGTGATTCCAAGTCAAGTCTTGAGTTTCTGTGGTGCAATTCTGAGTCCAGTTTTAAATCTCTGGGGTGTAATTCCAAGCCGAGTCTCGAGTCTCTGGGGTGCCATTCCAAGTCGTGTCTCGAGTCTTTAGTAGAGAATTTTATTTTCGTCTGGTTATTAGCTGCATTCATTGTATTAAACAAAGGTAAACCTTGACTAAAACCTTTTAGGTTCAACACCAAGCAGAAAATAACAATATTTCAAATACTAGACCTATGATAAAAAAAATACTTTTTTTGTTTCTTCAGTCTGAAGGACAGAACCATATCTCTGCATGCATTAAATGTAGTGTTAAATGTAAGAAGCAAAACAAATTGAAACTGTTGGAACAAAGCCAGTCGTTTATATAGCATATATGCTAGCTACCTAGCAAAATAGCTAATCTAGCTGGCTAAGTTTTAGTAAGTTTTAAAAGAACGTGGTCTGTAACTTCATAAAACTAGATAGGACTAGAATAATTCAGTTATGTGTAAAAGGTTTAACTCCTGAATGATGGGGTGAAACTCTCCAAAATGAAAGTAGCCTACTTAATGTTACTTTTTACCCATTTTGCATTGAGCAAAACTCTTGAGGACATTTTGCAACTTTATTTATATGTTCTGCATTTGTGCATAATTTATTTGCACCATGTTCAGTGTATAACGGTCCTTACAAATACCTTTCTCAATGTGGAAGGCCCTTTTTACCCAGCATGACATGCAAAACAATAGATGGCATGGTGATACAAGTAGACAGGATTTCTGCAAGGACCCGTTACCTTCCCAACTGCCCAGCTTAAAGGCTTGATGAAAGCTTAGATAATGGCCCTGGGGATCAATCGAAAGAACATCGCCCTACATTGGTTTCAGAGAGAATGGTTGACCTTCCCCATTCCCTTAGTGCGGACTAACTGAATTTACTTGTTTATTGTTTTCTCCTCCTCCCCCCATCCCCCAGTTTGGCCTTTCTCCTCCAGCATGCATGCCTTTCATTTGTACGCCCCACAGTGTTCCCCTCATCCCTTCATCATCATGAACTTGTGGAGCGTTTGTCCACAGCTTAGCCTCCAGTGTCAGAAGCCCCCTACAGCCATGACTGTTCTATCTAGCCCCATTCCTCTACAACACTCACACATACACATACAGAGCTGGAGCAGAAAATAACCTGGATTTCCTTTCATGCACTAGCCTGGTAGAATTAACTCCATTCGCCACATTACTGTACGCTAGCTTTCTGTGACTGTCATGTCACTAAGATATTATTAAGCATCATCACGTTTCTTAAATTATAACTTCTGCTCTGCGGCTTTTCATTTCATCACAGAGACTTTCTTGCCGCAATTACAGCAGCAAGAAAGCTTTTTCTGTGTGCTTAATCTTTCATTAGAGAGCATGCGGGTCCCTGCCTTATTGATTAGATTGCTCGTGAAAGGTGTTCTAGTGAGCTACCGGGAACCATCAGAGCATGGAAAAATACTATTGCTAATGTACGAGAATTGTTGTAATACCCCAGCATTATTAACATGCTCAATAAAACAGCCTCATTACATAGTGCATGCAGCATTAAAATCCTGGCTGTTTTCCCTCTTCTGCAAGGTTTGTGGCGTACTCTGATGTACAAATCCTGCCAAGAAAATCTTTCTTCCTTCTTTCTTCCAAACTGGCTCCTCAAAAATACAGAGCTTACAGAAAAATGGTGGCGGAAAGCAATGAGGAACATCAGTATAACACTAATGCACACAGCCTAATGGGTTTAATGGTGGATGAAATGCTACTGCTGATCTGCACTTTTTTTTCTTATTCTTAAATAGAGGGGCTTTTTTACTGCAGCCAAGCTCTCCTTAATAACACTGAGGGGCTATTAACTTAAGCCCCAAATTCCCAATAAGGGATGTTCAAAAGGGATGTTTTGTTTTCAGTATCAGCAGAAGTGCAAACACAGATACACACCCAGTAAAACACACACACACACACACACACACACACACACACACACACACACACACACACACAAAATATCCTAAAGGCCTATATCATGGAAAACTGAAATTTTCCTTGCTGTTTTTTAATACAATATTCTGGTGTAGCATATAAATGGTTCAAAGTTAACCATTTAAGAGGTCACAAAAACCAACACATTTACATACATCTGCCTATTAAACCAAAAAAAGTTTAGCTCCACCCAATCCCACTGAAGGTGTAAGTGTTCCAACCTGAACTGTTTTAAGAATGTGGCACAATACAGGGGAGCCGATCAGAACAGAGGTTATTTACATATATCATTTACATATATCACTCTTAATACAGTGTAATACTGCATTTCCATGTTGGCAATTGACAAACAACAGCAAAAAACGTTCTTTTCAATGGAGCCATGACAGAAAATTCTGCCACTTCCGCAGTCAATGGTAAAAATTGTAAAATAGTTCAATTTTCACAATTTTTGCCATCGATCGCGGAGGTGAAATAAACCCGATGTTGATTTTTTGACAGCCTTGATTGCCGAACAATTTACTGTTGAAGCCCAGGATCACCCAGTATTAGACAAATATAAAAGAGCCCAGAGCCCTTAAATGAGGAACTGGCACTGCTAAAGTTCTCCACTGATAATCACCCATTTACTTCGATATTGCTGTCACCATGGTAACATTTCCATTTTTGTATGCTGCAACAGGTCACGTACCGCTATGAGGCAATACGACGGTACTTTCAAGCTAGTGTGTGAATGCAGCATAAGGGTCAAAAAAAGGTTGGAACATGGTCTTCTGATTATGAATTACTGTTTTGTTTGTTTTGTTTTTTTGGTACACAAAACCACACAAGCGTCATGAAGTGGGTTTCAGGGGAAAAATACAAGCGAAAAATACGATATGCCCCCTTTAAATCTAGCACCAAATCATATACCCGACAAATTAGTTGACATAGTCTCAGTTGGTTTAAGCCAGCCACCTCAGTGGCTTGTACTTGCATGCATGTGTTCTTATTGATATAGGCTGCTTGCCATTTGCAATTAAAAAGCCTTACTTGTATACTTCACATTTCAATAAGTATTGCCGTTTCACGTTGGGATTCAATCTATTCCCTGAGACTTCTTTGCCATGTATCCTATTACTTCTCCAATTGTGTTTTTGGAAGGGATGAAGCAAATGAGAAAAAGAAAGAAAGATACAGAGACAGACAGAGGGAGAGAACAGTGGGAGTGAGAGAAAGAAAGAGAGAAAGAGATAGAGAAAGAAAGAACTACACTGAGAGAGAGAGAGAGAGAGAGAGAGAGAGAGAGAGAGAGAAAGAGTGAGAGAGAGAGAGAGAGAGAGAGAGAGAGAGAGAGAGAGAGTAAGTGAGAGAGAGAAATGAAAAGCTCCCATGCTTGAGGGAGCAAGAAAATTGCTTGCTAAAATAAACTCGACCTTGCACCCTCTCCGGTTAGAGAATGGAGCTTAATGAACCAATGGCACATCAATGGGAGCGGATGGCATGGACATACATTAGCTCCTGCTTGCTGAGCATATTAGGAGACTGAGCCAAAGAAGTCTTCAAAAGTGCCTCCAACTACAAGCATGGACATTTTTAAACAAGCAGCATATAATTGAGCAGTATCCATGCAATATTTTTTTTTTCTTTTTTTAAGCATACCACTTCGTGCGCGGCAAGGAAATATGGCCTAAAGAAAATCTTTACCACTTTGTAAAGCAGTAGTAGTAATTGTTATAGATGTGCTCAATTTGTATTTGTCTTTGAAAGAGAAATGTAGTTACAAATGATGAATTTAAAAGCAATTTAGATTTTTAGTTTTACTCTTCATGTTGATGTAACTGCACTCTGTTACATTTTAATAAAAGCCTTGCATAGCCACCCTTACATTATGTAAATATTTCAGGACGAATCGATCAGTAAAATAGTCCAAAAATACTTGCAGTAAAATTTTGGTACATTCATGTCTATTAAAATTAAGAGCTATGTAATTTTTTTGTTTGTTTGTTTCGATCCTTTTACCCAATATTTTATTTAATATACTGAATAATGTGTAGACAGTGGAGATGGGAGGACCAGTGGGATGGGGAGGAAAGAGGGGACTGTTCAAGTTAAGGATGCACCAAAATTTCAGTCAATGAAATTGCTAGGCTTAAAAATGAAAGAGGCCTACAATAAAGTGTCAAAATCTTAGACTTTACAAATAATTTTAATGTTAATGAACATGAGAAACAGTGATTAAAATGCTGTTTGTTTTCTTTGCTGTCCTTTGCTGGTCAGTGCAGATGTGTTTAAACAGTTTGAGCGGTAGCAGATCAACAATGAAAAAGACGGCCATGTTGAATTGTTTCATTAGACAAGCCATATGCAATCACTGTTCATGCCAGGTATTAAGAGAAGGTACAACGCCCAAGAACTTCTCTTTTACAGGTCTAACTCCATTGAAAGACACAACATCCCACATGACATACACAGCAAAACAACAGAAGCAGAAAGTCGCTGCTAGTGGACAATGACATCTGTAGCCAAAGTTTGTGAAATGATGATAAGACATTAGATTTAATGGTTTTTCAGTGGGTAGCGCTGTTGCCTCACACCAAGAAGGGCCTGGGTTTGATTCCCAGACGGGCAACCAGGGGGTGGGTTTTGTGGGTTTCCTCCCACAGTCCAAAGACATGCAGTCAGGCTATTTCGACATGCTAAATTGCCCCTAGGTGTGGATGTATACGTCTGTGTGTCTGTACTGTGATGGACTGGGACTGGTGACCTGTCCAGGGTGTTTCCTGCCTTCTGCCCAATGACTGCCGGGATAGGCTTCAGCTCCCCCTGTCACACAGAAGGATAAGCAGCTGTGTGTTTGTTTTTTGTTTTGTTTTTTTAACTTTTTTTTCAGCGTGTCCAGAATGTTAGCTGGTTTGCAACCAGAAATTTTAATTTCAGTGGATCACTAGTTCAGGTTCTGTAAGATGGTAATAATTAATGCAAAATGAAATTTAAAGAACTGATTAAAATATAAATAAATACTTGTTACTTTTCCTACACAGTTACCATTTCAGAGGTAGGATTTGTAAAAATTGTAATGTTTTTTAAATAACATTTTGTTATGACAACAACAATTTAATATTTACAATAAATTTATTAATTTAAATCACCCAGTCAGATGAATTTGGTCAAAACATTTCTTTCTGCTTTTCTGAGTGCAGTTTGAAATATGCAGACCTATTTTCACCTGTATTGACCATTGCATGAGCAATAAGATGATAAACAGAGGAGATTTTTAGGAACCATTTTTTTTTTAATGAACTATGCATTTTAGGTAGACGTTAGAAGCACGAGAGCACAGTCCAGAGGAAGGTTGAGTTAGTGTCACTCAAGTCAAACCAATAACCACATGTAGCGCCACCAAGTTCTTGTTCCTGGTGTGCCCTAATGCACTGAACCAAAGCATGTCAACACCCTCTGCTCTGACAAGTAGTACATGCGTTCTTCAGTGATTGTAACGTTGTTTAACTTTCTTGAGAACACCAAGCACTTTGTCAAAGTCAAGCTAATCCTTCCGCTCTTTGTCTTAGCAACTTCTTTTTACACAAAAATGAACCAGAACTCAACAGCCTCTCGTGTAGTTATGGTCTTCATTTATTTCAGACAGTATTCTAGGGCTATCTGCATCCATAATGGCTAAAACATTTGTCAGCCACATCCAGGCCTAGGAAGCCAGTGCCTTAAGGCAACATATCTTACACAGTAGGTAGCTAGCCTGAGTGACAGCTAAGCTAACACGCTACATGCCTACTGATGGGTCAAGTGGCCTAAATTATCATAATGAGGCCACATAACTCTTTTTACATTGCCACAGCATTGAGCTCCCTTAATTTGACAGGCTAATGGAACTGATATATGAAGGTAGGTCTATAGCTGTCAAATTATTCAGTATATACCGCAGATAATTTTTCCTAATCCTAAGAACTGAAGGCATTGAGGATGAAACATCTTGCAAACCTGAAGCCACGCTGAGTTAAAAAGAAATATAAGATATTATTTAATTATGCATTATTCAAAATAATAAAATGCCAGCTGTGTGACTTCAAGCTGATAGTTTAATTGTTCAGTGTCTCAAAACTTCCATGTAAAAAGAAAGCCTAAAATAAACAGATTAAATGCAGCAATGTTCTTTGACCCTACTGTGAATTATTTCATTAACAAAAGTCATGCAAAGCACTGAGATGAAGAGTAATGAATGACTGTTTTTTTAGAGAACTGAAGACAAAGACAATGACAAAAGGCAGAACAAAATAATGATTGCATTAGTGGTAAATCTTCACAATGGCCAAAAAATTAAATAAATATGGAAACAGTAGATTGTAATGGCAAGTTAGATGGAGAGATTTGGTGATGAAAGCTATTTCCAAAGGAGCTGAGGAGCTGAAGACAGAACATGGAATTATTCTTCTGACCATACTTAGGTCCATAAATACTTGGGCGTGGTCAAAGTTGCTGTTATTTTAGCTGTCTGCAGCGACGTGCTGGAGTTGAAATTAAGTAATGAATAGGAGCTCAAAGTGCAGAAAGTCAACCTAAACCTAATCTAATCATCTGTTACCTCAGGTAACATTACTAGCCTAATCATATTGTAACTTAAGCTTGAAAACAAGAAGTTTGTAAAGAGTTTGTTAGCTAATACCAAATGTGATGAATTCACTAAAATATGTTTAAAGTTTATATCCTGTAAGTCTATATGAGTAGAGTGTAACACCACACAGTTTTTATGTGGTATAGCTCCACTTCAAATAATCTGCTATGCGCAACACGTCTAGTGTACGGTACCCTTCAGTGTGCCATAAACGTAAGGTAATACTAATAAAAGATGGAAGCTAAGACTAATAAGCCTTTTCTAGCTGTACTAAAGGTAAGCAACACCAGAAACACTCACTGGTCACTTGTGACATCCACCTACCTTATATGGCTACTATAAGGGTGTTCAAATACAGACGGAAATTGTGTCAATTGTAACCGCCTGCTGTTACAAATAATTTGTCAGCCACTTTCGACCCTGTTCCTCATTAGTCGGTTTCCGACCACAAGACCTGCTACTGACTAGGTATTATTGGCTGATGGACAATTCTCAACATAACAGTTACACTATACGACATATTGTAGGCATTGTAGTGTGTGTGGTGCTAGTATGAGTGTGTTGGGCACAGTAGTGTCAGTGTCACTGCTAGTCTACCATCCAAAAAATATCCAGCCTAGAGCAGTTCTGTAGAAAGAAACTGGCCTAAAGGATGGCTATTAGAAACTCTGCATGGTAACAGAGAGCCTGCAAGGTGGAGCTACAAGGTAGGTGTTTCTAATAAAGTGGCTGGTGAGCGTATAATGAATAATGAACAGCTGTGCCGTGTTGCAACCAATAGCTTCTGTCTAGCACTTGGTGCCCCTGTCAAGGCCAATGTAATTGCAGTGCAATAGGCTAGTGAGCTTAATCACCCCTGCATTCATGCACACACGGACACACACTGGGTTATACTACTCTACCCGAGCAGACATGCAGTTAATGCTATTTACGAAGGTCATAAGTTGTGTCCTGGTGTCTATGTCTTCTTCTTTTTTTCCCACCTGATGGTTAGGGTGTTAATAGCATCCCCACTCTGCTTTGAATATTTCCAGAGGTATTTTTAAAAGGCAGCTGAGAATTTATGAGTAGCTATCAAAAGTGAAAATTGGCTGTGAAAGCTAGATGGTGGACTATGATGCTGTATTTAAATGAATACTAAAAAGCAGATTTCCATATTCACACCTCTAAATGAGGAATCTGATTTATCACTCACCGTTTCTGCCTGTCTGGAAGTTGTCTTTGGGGACTGATCTTGGGCCAGTGTTCCAGCTTTTAACGGTTAAGGTAAAGAACCTTAGCACAGGGCCAATTGATCGTAGATCAGTGCTAAAGGGCAACTGCTATTGAAAACCACTTGTCATAAACCCCTCCACACCAGTTCTATTTCAGCTTACTGTGCTGTTGTTACTGAGCGCATGTAAATTGTATAATGATATGAGAGAGGCGAAGGCAGCAGACGGGTTGGGTGTTATTTGGAAAGCAGCAAATTGCTCCTGCACTCCTGTGTTTTATCATAATGTTTTGTATTTCTTGTGATGCAGGGTGAAATCCCCTTAAGGTGACACACTGTGCAGAGGAGGCAAATTAAACCTGACAACTGCTTCGTTTACAAGAGCCTTGTTTATTTCAGAAATATCAGGGTTTTTCAGCACAACTGTAAACGCTCCCTCAATGAAGAAAAAGAGAAAGACAGAGCGAAAGGCGAGAGAGGAATGGCAGGGAAACGTAGCCCGGAGACACTGTGTTTGATGTGCACGGTATACTAAACAATGCAAAAAGCAGCGCTCCTTATCTTATTTGAGCAGTGAGTTTAAGTATTTCTGCACACTCCCCAGTGGTCCAATCATAAATCAATGTGGAACAAGATGGGAATCGGGAAGTATCATTACAAAACAGACTAATGAAACAACCCAGCTCTCGTAAATGACCTGCAGATCTCATAGATATGGACTCCCCACAGTCACATCCACCTCTTGCTCGCTCTCTCCCGCTCCCTCTTTCCTTCCAACTGTGACACATCTTGACCATCTCCAGATAAGGCCACCCACTTGGTAATACAGATTCCTTTGTACGCCAGTTTCCATTATCGAAAAGCACACTATTTTAGCTAGCTGATAAATTGTTTTACTGCGGTGGAGATTCTAATTCCAGACTCAGTTGAGGGATACTGCCATGCCCATGCCTTTATTCCCCATAGTAACACACACAAATATTCACTACAACCTCTCTTTGGCATAAATTAGCTTATGTATCATTGTTATTTTTTTTCTTTCTGAGGAACAGGAAATGGAGTTTGTTTGAAGAAGCCAGCATTCAGCAGATTTAGGATTAACACAGCTTGAAATTCTCCATATGTGTTGTGCTAGCTAAGCCTCAATATAACTGTTCATATTTCTTGCTCGTTTTCTCACTCACGTTTAATTCTGTTTGTACAATGACATGGCAGATTACTTCGAAATCTGGTCTAAGATCAATAACCATGGCATTACTGTTCTTTATTAGGATAAAAATTGTAATCATCTCTCTCCTTGCAGCAGTAATCATTAGCAGTCCTATAACAGTATGTGGAATACCCCCATCCCTCTATCAAACAGTTTATGCTGTCGTTACTCATATCAAAATGGAATGATGTCATCAATTATAAACTCTCTGAAAGCTGTTCCTTTGCGCATTTTGTGGCCCAACCACCATCATTATAAATCTCCTGCTGAAGTCCCACAACTCTCAACTGGAGAGTTGGACAGCTGTTCAGCTCTGCAACCTAGAAAAAGCCTGACAACACAAAGGCACAAGAACCTCACAGGACTCTATCAATATGGTGGGGGACAACAGAGAGCGAGAGAGAGAGACAACACAAGAGAAAAGGCAGGGAGAGCGAGTAAGAGAAAGAGATAGAGATAGAAAAGAGTGAGAGAGAGAGCAAGAGAAATATAAAGATGAGAGAGGAAGAGAGGAAAAAGAAGTGAGAGATAGCAGAGGGGTAAAAAAAAAGTGAAAGAAAGAAAGCCAAACAGTAGAGAGAGAGGGAAAGAATAAGTAAAAGAGGTAGAAAATTATTTGGGAGCGAGGGACAGAAAAGAGAGAGAAAAAGGAGACAGCAAGAGCGGGAGGGGAGAGAGAGAGAGAGAGAGAGAGAGAGAGAGAGAGAGAGAGAGAGAGAGAGAGATGCAGAGACAGGAAGAGATTTAGTGGATCTCCTGCCCTCGTGCCATCAGCACTTTCCCCCACCCCTACACTCTCCAGTCTGACTTCCACTCATAAATCAAGCCCCCATTTACGCCCATTTACATTAGCAAGGCAAGCCCTCCTCGCCTGCAGGCCCCGCCAGCCAGTTTCTGTTAAACAAGCACAAAGAAATCGATGGCGGCACTATGCCATTCAACAAGTCGGAAAAAGAAGCATGTCTTAGGATTTGAGATTTCATCAGAAATGAAACATGAAAATGCTGCCAATATTCTTGAACAGCATGAGAGCTAAACACTGTTAATTCTGGATATATGCCTGAGGCACTGAAACATTCTTATACCTAAGACATTGGACTGACTGCATTTTTTTCTAGTACACTTAAAAATAAAAGGTTTCTTTGGAGCGATGTTATAGAAGATACAGTTTTGGTTCCAAAAAGAAAATTTCTAAGGTCGGTCCTCTAAAAAATCATTTTAAAAAAAGATAGAAATAGATAGAAATTGAAGTATCTCCACATAATGTAAAGCATCTCTGCTAATTAAAGTCAACCTCAAATCAAAATGGACATTTTTTACTTTGTCAGCTCATGTGGTATTAAGCAGTGCTCATTATCTCATATCACTTAAGACAAAATTATTATTTCTTTGTAATATTTGATCAAAGTATAGTGACTTTAGTTTTAACACCACCTGCCAAAATACAGGTTTTGTTGAATTTCTACATGAAAATAAGTTAACACATTCTCCACAGAGAACAAATTTAAATGTATTTTTTCTGCAAATGTTAGTGTGTAATTTCTATTTACTTGCAGAGTTTAACATATTGGAAAAAATAATAATAAAACATAAAATATAAAATGTGTAATAACTTTTTTCACAGACTACATTTTATTTAATTGTTTTATTTTTTCTTACAATATGTTAAATTTAACAAATAGACAGTAATTGTCTATTAAAATTTGCAGAGGTGTGCTCTCTGTAGAGGATGTGCAACTTATTTTCACTCAGAAAATTGACAAAACACATCATTTGATCAGGTGAGCCCAAACTTTTGCATATGACTCTATATTAACTAATAATATTATAGCATTTTTCCCTTCATTTTCTGTGCCTACTGTACTACCAGGATTTCATCCCTCCAAAAGAGGTACAGGGCATGCTGCACGAGGCAAGTACTAGACTGACTGTAGACTAGCATCCCAGTCTCACTCCATGTGTTTTGGAATGTACGTTTTTTACAATCCAGTCATATCCAGATGGATAAAATCATAATTATTTCCTGCCTAAATATCCTGTTCTGCTCCACACATCTATGACAGTAACCATTTAGGAACCTTTATTTTTAAGAATCTAACTGAAGCTAAACCTGGTATAGAGATTTTTTTGTGGTGTATCGTATGGTTCTAGGAAGAGGCAGCTACAAACTTGAAGACCTTTTGCCAGTACGTACACATACTGCCTTTCTCAGACATTGCGTCTACGGACCATTCACATTCAGGTTTTCCAGCCATAATATATATTTTGTATGTAGTATGCATCAAATACTTGCAACTTGTCATTGAAATATAAATTCTAACACTTGGCAGTACTGCTTCCGCAACACCTACAGTCTTTAATGCCCTTGCAACTAAAACAGCAGAGAACGAGAAGAAGAATAAGAAAAAGAAGAAAAAAACAAAACAATGGCCTTAAAGGCAGGACATGTTGATATTTCTAGTCAATGTAAGCAAGAAAGAGCACAGCTCCTGATGCAATTGTTCACTTTTACACACAGCTAGTCGGCGGACTGCCTGCTCTACATACTCGGTTTCTTTTCTCTCGCTCCATTCGGAGATCATGAAAATCCACCAGATTCTCTCTCTCCTTCTTTCTTTCTCACTCAGGCACACAGGGAGCATCAAAATCTTACCTCTCTCGCTCTCACTCTCCCTCTCTCTCTCTCTTACAAATCTCTCCCTCTCTTCTTTTCTCCCCAGAGCTGGGTCTAATTCCATGACTCCCTCCGTCGCTCGCCCTTATCCCCTGCTCTCTCTCCCCTTCTTCTCCCCGTAGGCCTTTGACAGGATTATATTCCTGAACCACATAAAATGCATTCCAAACACTGCACCTCTGCAGCAGTGCGATGCGCAAGGCTGCTGTGTGTCGAAGTGTGTCTGCGTGTTTTCACACCAAGCATCTTCGGTCCGGCTCTCATGTTGAAAGCGGTGAGACCAAGGCTGTGGTCGTGCCTGCAGACTCTAACCCAGCATGGCCTTATCGGCAGGCCTCAGTCAGGTGCCTGGCTTAACACGAAGCATGAGTGGACGGCCGGGGCTTAATGGAGCCCCTCATACTGTTGGAAGCCAAAGGAATATTCCACTTCTCTAGAGCAGCTGTAACTGATTTGGATGACCTTTTACTAAAATGTACAACATATTTTTAGCTAGTGGTGGTGATGCGACCATATGCTATCTTTAACGTAAATTACGTTACCGTTTCTCACAGCATATTGCAGGTGTTGTCAGTAGTTCTAGGATGCTAACCAACTGCATGTTTCTTCAAAACCACAGCTGAACGTACCCCATCTGGCACAACAGAGAGACAGGCAATAGAAGGAGAGCTAAATGACTACTTATCAATGCCAAATACAGACAGTGATGCAGATCCTCTGGCATGGCACAGTACACAAAGCTCATTTTGCTCGTGTCAGACAATCTACACAAAAGGAACTTTTGCATTCCTGAGACAAGGACTCTTTCCGAGAGGACATTCGGAGCTAGCAGCAATATTGTCACATCACAGATCACGTATCAAGTCAGATAATGTGAATAGACATTTTATTTTACCCTTTGGGCTTGGTCTAAGGTGTAACAGAGATTATATATGTATTCATTTGTTTGTTTAGAGATTCTCTTATATATATATATATATATATATATATAAAATGTAAATAATTGTAATTATTATTATGTAAATAATTTGCAGCACAGTTGTTTAGAGTTGCTGAATCAACGGTTTAACCGCAAAAAAAAACAAACAAAAAAAAACTGATAGCTCAACATTGGATGCCCCCTCATGTACTGCATACTAGGAAGTGATTATTTTATTTTCACGATATAGCTATGATGGAGTTCTCTACTGGTAGAATAGACAGTGCTAGACTTCAACAATCTAAATATGGTTAAAACTTGGCTGGTAACATTAGTGAACTGCTTAAAGCATGAGTAAAGTGTTGAAAATTGTAAATAAGGGATGTAGAGTATCCATACTGTAATGCATACAAGGACAGGACTGCAGATTAATATCTTTGTCATCATTCTGTTTAAGCCAGTATTTTAATTGTTTTGTGTATATGTGTTAGTGGGGTATGTAGGCATAGATGTGCGTGTATCTATGTATGTATGGATGTATATACAAAGTTATCTCTGATTTATGGCGTTTATCTTTTGTTTCTATGTTAACTTTGTTGTGTCATTTTTTTAACTGAGGGTGGATGGGTGGGTGGGAGGGAGATTTGGGGTTGAAGTAGCATTTATTTGCATTTGTATCTGTGTTATCCTTGTAAATCTTGTTTTCTTGTTTAGTATTAAAATAAAATGTTGTTCACAAAAAAGTTGCTGAATAAAATTTGCCTTTGCAGTTTAAAATACAATCCTAACAAGCTGGACTATGTTTTTTTTAAGGTAATCAAAGCTATCAAAAGTAGACAAACTGGAAATGACAGTGACATTTTGCCACCATGCTAGTGTTGTCTTGGCTACACAACAAAAAGAACTATCCATACATGTATGCAAAAAAATTGAAATGAATAATTTATATGCATATAAATTTTTCCCAACGTTCTGTAAAGCTTGTATCCTAGTAATGAATTTAAGCTTCACACTATTACATTTTTTAATATCATCCAACCATATTCTATCTGTTCAGCAGAGCACCATAGTATGAAAACTGCACCTGACAGCAAGGCAGTTGTAGGAAATGGTGAAGAGATAAAGCAAAAGAAATGTGCAGGCATTGCTAAAATCCACAAATTTGCATATCCATATTGGGCAGGAGACTCATTATTCTTTCCTTAGCATCAGTTGTATGCCTTTCCAGGTGTCTTAAAAGAAACAGCTGCCATGCTAATTAGCTCCTAGCTTAGCGTTAATAGAAGAGGAAGTAATGCGGCTACCTGACTAAAAATAAAACCCGCTTTCTGTCAGTCCAGCTCGCATCCGGAGAGACATCAACATCATTAGGAGCGTTTAACCCTTCTCCCCAAATGCATGCATACAAAGGAGATACTACAGATGGCATCTACTGCAGCGATGACCCTTCCGCTTCTACTCGCAGCAACTTTTTTTTCCCTTGTTCCCACTGTCATGCTGACATCAATGTCTTCTCACTCTGTCCTCCCCCTGTTCCCACTGCTGTCTATCCTGGCACTTGAAAACTGCAACACCGTCTCAACGCTTGTTCTCCAGGTCCCTCTCAGGACACAGATACTCGGATAGCCCCTCCTTCCTCCCTCCCTCTCTCCCTCACTCCATCTCATTCCCCCTTTCAAAATATTCATCTTCATTTGAGACTCCCAGCTTCCTCCGTAATCAACATAAATAAGCACTTTTCTCCCCCGCCCCGTTCAGCTGAGATGTATACCTCCATTAATGTGGTTTGTAGGGATAAATAATTCAGCGGAAGGATAAGTGAAATGTGTTGGGTTATAAATATGGCCTTGGGGGAGGAGAATAGCACAGACACAGCAGAATAAGATAAGGGTAATGTTGCCCTTTGCTTTCCATTTAGCCTTCTGGGGAACCGAGCCTCAAGTCCTATAATTATATGAAATCCATCTGAGAGCAAGCAAGCGTGCAAGTGAGTGGGAGAAAACACTCTAATGTGTTTTCTAGAAGTTTCCGGAACACACTTTGCATGTACGAGGACTCAGGTGAAATAGTGAAGTGGCAATTACGACTCGGAGCACCAAAAACAAAAAAAAAAGAACTGTACAAAACAACGATGAACAACCTCCTGAGATGAGTCATATCTATCAGAGAATGGGGATGAATTAAGCACAAAATGAAAACATGACATCATGGCAAGGGCCACTGAAGTATAAACAATAGCACTAATGGTGCTCTTAATCTACCCTAGAGTAGCCTACATAAGGAATATCAATGATTAGCAATCAGTGCTTAAAAACAGTTTCTTGTCAAAGGTAGCCAGCTATTATGATTGTGTTAACTATATCGTCCAGGAGTCTGCTGTCTTGCCCTCATGAGAATTCTCGTATATTCAACCTAACTGTATTTGATAAAGCTTGTAATTTTGTGCAATCACTAAAATGTGTCTGCACTAAAAATGTGAATCTGCTAAGTGCATCCAAAATGAACCATGCAACTTATATGCTATGTACTGGGGAGCCTCAGTCTCAGATGCTCCACCCACATGTAGACGGAATGGATATCGAGGCTAAGTTGGTGACAACTATTGTGATTTAGTCAGTTCTATTCTGATTGCTACCTGCATGTCTGTGTGAACGCTCCTCTGTGCCTTTTGTAAGCAGTTGCCTGCTCTATGTGTGTGACTGAACCTTTCGTAGCAATGTAGAGGCTAGATCGAGAGAATTTCGTGAAGTTATTCAGTAGTTTTATTTGTAGCACTTAGTAGCTTTTAATAGAGATATTCTCACGTGTTGGCTGACACTTACCAATTTGTTTCCTGCCTGCCTTTACATCACATTACAACACCAGTCCATTGTTGGTTATTTTGCCTGTCAATCAAACATCCCTTTCCTGTCAATGTAGATGGTTCTTGGCTATGTTAAGGCAGGTGTCTTGCTTGTGAGTATGAAGCCATGTATAACAGGTCACATTTACCAACAAACATTTCAGCTAAGAATACGAGAGGTTCATTCAGCTAAGAGGTATACTGAATTTCCTATCCGACAGTCTTGAGTGTCACAATACAGAAGCCAGAATACAGTGCCCTCCTTGGTAAAGATCTGCAAATGAATTCTTAGTTTTCCATCATCTTGATCTTACACTTAAAATATCATTGAAACCTTACCTCTCATTTGAGGGATAAAAATGCATAAGAACACTTTCACAAAAACACAGTTACTGGAACTCCTAGGAATTCTCATGAGCAAAATCTACATAACATATTTCCATTCATATTTTAGGTTTTTAAGCACACCTGAACCGAATTTACGAATTTTTAAGTAGTCATAAATATGAAAAGACACGCAGGTCAAATACTAGTCATCCATCAAAATTGGGAAGAACAGAGAACACACAAATGAAATGTGGAAAACATTCTTCACCCTCATAAATCTGACAGTAAAGGAAATGAGTTCACATCTGAAAACGTTATCTCTATTATTAGAGTAATAATTAAGAAGTCAAGTATTTTGTACCTATGCACTGTGAGGAGGATGGTTTGAGAGGTGAAACTTTCTCCAGGGATAGTCTGTTAGACAGCTGCAGACACTACTTGCTCCCTGATGTCTCCACAGTTAAACATCACCTTCATGCCAACAAGCTATAAAGCCAGAAGAAAGCCTCTGCTGTGTGCAAACCACAAACACCTGGAATTTAATGAACATTAGAACTTTGACTGGAACCAGGTGGAATGGTCAGATGAGACAAAAATAGAGTGATGTGGCAAAAATTAGCAGAGGTGTGTTTGGCATAAAAGTGAAAGTCATGCAGAAAAGAAATAAATACCTACTGTAAAGTATGTTAGTGGCAGGGGTGCTGCCAGGGATTTTAGGCCCCATGAAAAGATATCACACTGGGCCTCACCAGGTCACTACCACAGGCCAACCCTGAAATAATAACACTCTGCTGACAAGCGTACAACATTCTGCATACAGTGGAATTCACTGTGTGATCCTCTATAAGAATGTGCTAAAGGCCATATTTTACAGTTTAAAAAAGAAATTCTAATGGACTCCCTGCAATTATACCAACTGACTGGTTCATTGGTAGGGATATTGGGATGGGGACACAGGGCTGGTTCATTGGTAGGGGTATGGAGATTGATGTGGAGGCCGGGCTTGTTCATTGGTAGGGGTATGGGGATGGGGAGACAGAGCTGGTTTAGTGGTAGGTTTATGGGGATGGGGATGTTGGGCCTGGCACCAGGCAGGTGTAGAGATAACTGCTTTAGTGTAAATACCTTGCTAAACGTTTGCCTGCATTGATTAAATGTCAGCTAAAGGGGAGTGAAATGTGAAATGTAAAAATGTTTTTCTGATATTAAGTGACTAATGTAATGTTAGGGGAGCAAAAGTAGACTATTTCACTATGGACTAAACTAACTGGTTCATTTACACCACTCACAGACTACACCCACCTTTCTCTGTGAAAAATTGGATGACAAACTATTACCCTTTCTTTCTTTCTCTTTCATGTCTTCTTTCTTTTCATTTTTGGAATTTACATTTTTTTTACTTACAATATTCTTCTAAAACTCTTGGTAAAATATTGGAAGAACTTCTGTAGTGTGTAAATCTCCCATATAGATGGACTGAGAATATTGATAGTAGACATCTTAAGAGATCTAAAGGGGGTGTGTGTGTGTGTGTGTGTGTGTGTGTGTGTGTGTGTGTGTTTTGGGGGGGGTAGATGTTAAACAAGGGGAATGTTTTTTGCCCTTGAATTAAGCCCTGATGATGGATCTATGATGTCATGAAGCTTTTTGTGTTAAAGGCCCCATCTTGTTAGGTATTGTGGACGCAAAAACCTGAAGATTTAAGAACAAAATGGCTGCCTCTAGCAGGAGGCTAAGACTCGGTCATGCCTTTATCTTTCAGCATGACAACAATCCAAAGCAAACATCCAAATTCATTCAAAAATGGTTCACTAACTCTAGAATCAGGATTTAGCAGTGGCCATCCCAGTTGAAAGAGAGGCTTTTGGTTAATTAGCCTTCATCAGCTGCGGTATTCTGACAACGGTTACATTAACTACTGCTAACCAGTTAAATGCAAGGTAATCAAGCGTGTAATTATATATGTGTATATGTATATGTATGTACATGCACTGTATATTTCACATGTATTCAGTGGTAGGACCTTACAGAAATAGTACATTGCATTGATGTCTACATGCTACAGACATTAATACGCAGTACTGATACATGAAATAAACCACCGTTAGACAATCTTTTGCCTTAAGCTAATTTGTTCTAACATATATGATCAGTTCTGCAGTTCTGAACATCTTCAACTGCACATAACCTTTCACTAATAAAGGAATGAACCCAACTGGTGATTAAATTCTTTATCATCTTTTGCGTGTATACATTCAGCTAGTGGCAAGCTGCTTAGGAAGCCATTTAAGGCAGTGCAATCATCTCTTGCCGAACTACGTTTGCATTAATGCATTTTTGGCATTAATTAATGGGGTTTCTTGTGCATTGCAGTGTTTAAATGAACTGCTTAATTCGAAAGCCCCTCACAACAAGCTATGTCTCTCTGGGGAAATATACAGCCTGGTTGAGAGGATAAAATAGTTTCTGTCATGCGACGTGCCAAGTAAAAGGTATTTTATTTAACTTTAACTTTGTTACGGATTTTTTTTTTCCCTTTGACGTCTCTCAAACTGTAGAGTAAAGCCAGCATGTGACTAACATTCAAAATCATTATGAAAAGACATAGAGGAAATGGGACTTTAACCGTGCAAGATGAAAAATCCAAAGGTGTGTCTGTTAATTCTTCCACTGCGAGAAAACAACTGAAAGGATGTGTAGGTGTCAAGAAGCGACTCATGAGAAAACCAAATACACAAAAATGAAGAACATTTGCAAATCAAACAGAAAAAGCTGCTGATGTTCTCAGAACAATGGACTGTCCACCCCAGAGTCCAGTTGTTAACAGCATTTTTGGGATTACATGGATTGTGAGGACCAGAAAATGAAACCACTTCTAAGACTGAACTTTAATAAAGGCAAAGCGTGAACACATTAAAAAATGAAAAGAAAAGGGAAAAAATATGATTTAAATCATTGAGGTTTCTGTGTGAAAAACGAATGACTTGTACTTGGACTGGAAATTAAACAAATGAAAGGTGGCCTTTTTTTTTTGCACAGTATTGTGTTGTGTACTGCAGTGACACTGACATGGCAGTGGCATATGAGCGTGTTGTGTGTATGTAAGTGTCACTGCAGTGCTAAGAATGAATAGTAACTCAAATAATACTTGCTCAGTGGTGGTCCTGTGATGCATAGAAACAGCAATTTAAATTATGATAAAATTAATTTATTTAAACTCTGTTTTCCTTATTTAAACAATCAGAAAATTGACCAACATTAGCCATTATTCCTCAACCTGTGAAAGCAATAAATCTGTTACATTTTTAGTCACATGTGCTAATGGTTTGTTGTATTCTCAGGTCAATTAGCAAAGGCACACTCCTGTCAGCGAGGCCTGTTAGAGACTGGAGGTCTTTTAGCACTGTACACCACACTCTTTTCAGTCGCTTTCCACTTGTCCTCAACAACCCTGTCGAAAAGCCTGCAGTTTAATTGCCTCTAGAATAAAGAGAATCACTATCATTTCAGCTATCTGAATTTAAATCCCTGGGATCAGGGGTTTGGGTTAGCTGGTCCATGTCTGCCTGAGTAAAAATGCAGAGCTCAGGGAAACAGGTGAGTAATTGGAGGCACTCTGAGGCAGGCACACCTGGGGCTACCCTCAAGCAACATTACCCGCAGCTATGGAAAACAGATCGGTAATTACCCTGCATAGGTTTCCATTCTTCCCTAATGTCACCATTGTTTCAAAAAACGGCAAGCCTCTCGCTCCCTTTCTTTCTCTGACATCTTTGCACTCATTAAGACTTAGCATGTAGGTAAAGGTCAACATGGAAGAAAAGAACTAGCGGGCGAGAAAAGGAATGATAATTAGAGCTGATCAATTCTATGTCCTCAACTTTTTTCTTTTCTTTGTTTTCTTGCCTATGTCCATCTACAGCCTGCCTACGAGTTTTGCGGCCTGTTTTTTGCAGCTAGGTACGTGCCTGGAGGGCAGTAGCACCCAGTTAATGGGATTAAGTTTGACAAGGAAAATAGAGAGAAGAATTAGGCGTAATCAGGCAGGGGGTGAGTTGCCTCCCGTTCTGAAGACTGGGGGTGAAAGGAGGGTGACAGGCAACCTTGTGTTTACACCGGCAGCTACGCTAATTGATTAGCCCATCAGAGGCTAACTCGTCCCAAACAAACACTAGCCCCCATGCCAAATTGAAACTCATAGACATCAATAAGGTGGTGCTCAAGGCATCTGATGTGAAATTAACCTTGATTCCAAGATCCAGAACAATCAGTTTGTGAGCTTAATAACAGCAGACCTACATGAAGGAGAATGAATTGTGATACGCAAGCAAATATATCAGCTGCATTTACGATTGCAAGCAAACATATCTGTTACATCTGAGGTTACCTTGATAGTATTCCTGCAATCATTATGTGGAAATCAATATGTTGGCAATGCATTACTAGGCTTGTTTCAGAAACCTCTTAAGAGAACCTCTTGATCTAGAAAGCTATTACAGGTGCCCATGCCCTACATTTTTCTTGTATTTCTTTGTTTGTTTGTTGGTATGTATGCATGTATGTTCCCAAGTCCAAGTCCATAATATTTGTGTGGGTTAAAGTACCAAAAACAGCCATTATTCATTTTTACTATTAATTTCCCAACCTTTCTTTATCTTTTATAATTAGACAGGTTGTTTTTGTTCCTACCCCTTTAAGACTGATATATGTAAATGACCTCTGTTCTGATTGGCTACCCTGTATTGTATCTGCACGATGGCAGTCCATGATGAAACACTCTGTATAACTTCAACATGAATGGGTGGGATAAACGGCTGTAAGCAGTGAATATGTAAATCGCAAAAACAGTTACTTCAAAACAGGTTTTTTCACAGCTTTGTTTGTACTATGTTAATATTGACCAGTATGTGTTTACTTGTATTATTTTATATTTACCCAGTACATTTATATGGCTACCCTAAGTAAACATTCTTAAGGGAGTATTTCAACACCTGACTTACCCCTCAATTCTGTTAAAAAAAAAAACAAACACAATCCTTGAAGTAGCAGTTTTATAACCATGTGACTGGCTCCACTCATCATTCATTGAGTATTTTCTGCCCAGTGGATGAATGAAGGGTGTTGCTGAGTGATTGTTGTGCCTCACTGCCAGCAACCCTAGCATGGCAAAAAACTGATGAATGAAACAGCAAGTCTCAAGCCACCAAACAACTCTCTCGCTCAGCACATTTTATTTTTTATTTACCTGCCTATGCAAATAGAGATGTCAACCTGGGGTCCCGTTCCATGACTTACTAATTTCTGATACATCATTAAGACATGCAATGCGCACAACCTCAGTGCTCAACTGATGGATATCCCAGAAGCCCAGTCAAGCATCAGTCGCGCAAGACTCCATTTCGTTTGATTTAATATGCTGCTTGGTGTTGATTTATTAAAGGGCGAAATAGAATGCAGGGCTTGTTTGTGTGTGTGGGGGGGTCATGGGAGTACATAGGCTATGCAGTGACAGTGGGCAGGACAGAAAGGGACAGATGAAAGTATTTGCAAGGATGAGGGATGATGCAAGGAGAGTGTGGAAGTTTAGAACAATTTCTGCAGTGATTTCCCCAGATACTAGCTGGCCTAGCTAAAATCGTCAGTTGCTTGACTTGGGTAATTTCAGTGAGGAAAATGAAAGTAATTTTAAAGTAACTACTGCATTAGCTAGCTTAGATCTTTTGAGTTTGCTAGCAACTATGCAGATGCCTTTTCAATTCTATAGTGACTTTTCCAGTAACTAGCTGGTCACATGATTATTGATTTTATATAGCGCAGTGATTTCTATACACTATATGTAAAAAAGTTTATTGACACCTCCTCATCCAGCATTTCTTCTGAAATCAAAGATACTGATATGGAATTTGTCCCCTCTTTGCTGCTATAGCAGCCCTTATGCATCTGGAGAGGCTAGAATTTGGAACATTGCTGTGAGAATTTGACTCCATGCAGCCACAAGATCACTGGTGAGGTCAAGTACTGATGTTGGACTGATTGTGTTCTGATTGTAATCGCTCCACAGCCTAGTGGTTGTGGGGGGAAGGTTACACCCCTCTAGTCAGTGCTTGGCACTGGGCATGACCACCTTAGGCTCATGTGCAGCTGCTCCAGAGAACCCCATTCCACTGCTCAATGCTTTTCTATGGAGATTATAAAAGCTATGTTGAATGCCTGTATCAACAATAGGTGCACCTAGCTGAATTCACTCATTGGAAGCAGCTGAACACTTTTATGTAATATAATGTACATATGTTAGTGCAAATATTATGCAAATTATCATTCTTTCATTGTCTTTTAAGTGGCACATGAAATTGTCCCCTATTGCATTGCCTTAATTTAACCACTCCCATTTGAACAATCATTCTATGGTTAGTTTAAAAATAGAAACGATTGCTCCTATTATAGGCTATATAAACAGAACATCACCAACTATTTAGCTACAAACATACATACTTTAAATGCCACTTGGACAGATTATAACAGAAATGTTCAGTCTAATAAAGAATGCCAAGGAACATGCAAAAGAAACAAAGAAACTCCAACGCAGGATCTACTTTCTGGTAGAGAGACAAGCTTGTCCAGAAGAAGAGTGCCAACATGCCAGTCTGGATGTATTTTTGTTTCCAACCAAATGATTGTGGTGAACCACTAGATATTAATAGTATTACATGCCTGTACATATAAGTAATATTAGAAGCTAGCTTAGTTGCTAATTACAGGGTATTAACGTCACGGGAAATGTAAACTATAGGGTAAAGCTCTCTAATGCTCACATGTTATACTTCATAACAGAATTTGGGTGATGATGATATGCTTTATTGCAATAATCGATAATCATTTATCTAAATTTACATTATCATCCCAGCTTGGTCCAGCTAAAATTGTTGGTTACTTATGAAATATGTAACATGGGACAGGGAAAGGAATATCAATGTAACAGCTGCACTAGCTAGCTTAGTTTGTCAGTTTGCTAGCTAGTTAGCAACTATGCATTAGAATTTACAATTCTTTAGTGATTTTCCAACCCACTTGCTAGTCTATGTAAAATTGTTGGTTGCTTGGCTTAAAGACGCAGCAAATGGGCAATTCTCTAGATACTAACTGGTCCAGCTAAAACTGTGGTTGCTTTACTTGAAGAACCTGGGGTAGAGAAATGAAAGCAATAGCTGCAAATGAAAGGAACAGCTCTATTAGCTAGCTTAGTTTGTCGGATTTCTAGTTGGTTAGCAATCATGCAGCAGCATCTACACAAAAACTTGTTCAAAGAGTGGTTCACCAAATGTAGTACTTTACTACCACATGGCCCAAAAATTGAACTGAGGAACAGTTCACTAAGTGAAGTGTCAACACTGACCTGATATGGTTTGCTACTGACCATTCCAGGCACTTCAGTTACAGCATATTAGTCATAGTGTACATGCTGTAGATGTCTGAAGAGAATGCTCATTTAAAGACCTTTGTCAAGAATATCTTTTAAAGATGATAACAGCCTGTGCTTTGATAAACAGTTTTGTAATCTGAGATCAGAATGAAATATGACAGCACACAATATCCTTTAATCAGTCTCTAATGAGCTAAAGAAATAACATCGTTTCAGATAGTTGACAGAAGAATAAAGCCTGTTAAAAAAAAGAATGAATCTTGAATATGAAATAAGCATAAAATTACAAGTAATCACACTCCAATGCACACTCCATATTACAAATATTTAGTCTTAGCAATAAGCTGTAACCACTGATATCGCCTAATTACAACAGAATGCTTCCAATCACCTTCATAATAACTCGACACAATAAATCTTTACCACTGAAGCCGTCTATTGTAGCCAGAGCGGTGTCTCGGAGGGACAGTTTCCTTTCATGTGCATCGAGCGTGCTAAACTCACTGATAACTCTCCGTGTTCCTGCGTTTCCTCCTGCGCCTCCCCTTTAACCTCTCAACAACACTAACAATCCACCTGAGGACTGATGCCTGGCCACAACAACGGCAGGTCCGCTCGATAGCCCAACTGGCAAATTGCTTTTTAATGTTTTTGCACAATGGCCCAAAACAAAGCGGATTGTTTTGTCTGTAATCGGCGGTAGGGCCATTTAAGCGGAGGGTGATATATGTTCCACTATGGAGCACAGGTGTCACCCAGTGGCTGCATGTGTGTGGGGGTTGCTGAGCTCTTTTTGATGGATTTGGGGACAGTCCCAGTGATCCCAGACACAGGCAGCTCAGAAGCTCCTCAGAGGAAAGCAGGCCAGCAGCAGATCAACAGTGCAGGCAACTAGGGAGAGACAGCCTTGAAAATGATATCAGCAGAGTTTAAAAAAAAAAAGCGAGAGGAAAAGGGAAATTTAGAAACAACATCTTAGGCATTTATGCTCACTAAAAGAAATATTCCTTAAAGGGCCCATATCATGAAAAACAGTTTTGTTTGTAGTAGTAGTTTAATGTAATTGTATGCAACAACTTTGTACCACAAAATGTACCACCCACTCCCCAGTCCATACAGTCCATAAATGGAAAATAAGCTTGTTTGAATTCATTGTTTTTGTGATGTCACAAAAAAGCAATGTATTTTCATATATCCACCTGTTTAGCTTTCAGCAGTTTAGCCTCCTCCATTCATGTTACAGTTATAAGGAGTGTTTCAGCCCAGATTGCCTTTTAAATTAGGCACAATACAAAGAGACTCTTAAAGGCATGGTAAAAAAAACAGGCTGCTTAATTCTAATACATAAACAGAGTTTGGAAAATGGTCACATAAAAATGACAAATGACACATATGTTATAAATCAGTGGTTCCCAACCCAATCATCAGTGCACCCCAGACAACACATATGGAGGATGGAAAAATTGACTGTTTAGGGGGCTTAAGGACTGGAGGGTTGAGAAACACTGCGTTTTAAGTGAACAAAAAAGTAAAAAACTGACCAAACAAAAGGTGAAAGAGAGGAAAACTGTAAGTGACAAAAAGAAACTGTGCTTTTTGCAAGATGACACAATATATCTATAAGATGCAATATGCTTTTAATGTACTTATATATACATTCACATCTACACCCACCTCTGTGCTTCAGCACTGAGTTTTGTTGGCCTTTATCATTGACACCTGTTCACCAGCTGAGACCTACTGAGACTGCTGTATTTATACTTGACTAAGTTCAGTCTGAGTTTGTGAAGTCTCTCAGTCCCATATCGAGTTTCTGAGCTGTTATCTTGTTCTTGTGTAGATGTTCTGGTATCTGTGCTTCTTTCTCTGTTTTGTTGGATTTTCTGATTGGTCTTCTTGTTCCATGATTACTCTGTTCGCAGTGTTTTGACCTTGGACTGTTTCTTTAATGTAAAGTTTTAGAGTGAGTTTTTTTATTTTGGGTGGGGAGGGTGTCTAGGGAAGCTATCTTGGTATTCTTTCCTAGTCTTTCACTTTGTGCATTCATCCCACCTTTCAGTGTAATTCAGCAAATCATCACAATACTTAGTGGGGGTGTGCAATATAAACTCATATGTAGGCCTAGGGCCTTTTCATTGCTGGGGGCATCCACATCAGTTCTCTGCAATGTCAAAAATAATAAATAAGTATTCATTTACTTATTGGACATGTTGATTGTTGTCACTGGTCATAAAACCAATGTCACTGATTTAAGGTTAGACCACATTGAGCAAGGCCCTGCCCCCTCCCCTTCCCTCCAATACAAGTTCAAACATTGCTGCTGCTGTCTAATGTTATGATGCAAAACAATATTTTAAACACACTCATGCAGGTACGCTAATGCAGTAATCATATTACTGTATGTATTTTAATTTCTCTGCAACAGCTGCTTCAACAATAATTTGCAGTAGTAAAAGTCCAGTTTCTGCAAACATGTCTAATCATCACATTACACATTTAAGCCATTAGAGTGATGATGTAGGGTAAAAGCATGGAAAAGGCAAAAAAACAGGCTGCAGCTTGATACTAGAAACTAAGGACGCATTTATACCACTAGTGGTATCAGGTATTGGACTGATACCATGCTCATTTACTCGTAGTCGTACTCATAAAAATTCACCGATACCTGCTGATCCCATGTGACGTAAGCCGAATGTACATTGCTGCACTAATAAACAAACCACTTCAGCTAGCAGTGAAGGAGATTCTGTTCAAACAGAGAAGTGATGCTGACTCCGTGACCATCGGACAGAAAGCCGTCGGTCACTTTAAACATTCCGCCTTGGCAGATTCCTACCAGGAATACACTCTGTAATTTTTAAAAACGCACAAACACATTCACAACCACTTCCCCAATAGGGGTAGAAACACATAGGCTAACAACACAGAGATGAAAAAAAGTTGACGTTTCTACTAAAGTTCATATATACTGACTTTTCTCTGTCTGAATGACTACAGTTGCAAGGTATAAACGTTGAATATTAAAACTTTGTAAGACAGGCTGTAGAGAGACCGTATGGTCCCACCGTGTACATTTCAGTGCACAGTGTGGTTAGCTGAACTGCTGTTTTTACTCAGTGCAGAAAGTGTTGTTTTGATTGTAACAGCTCTACTTGAAACGGTTCATGGACAGAGCTGTCTGTAATGGCTGTGTTTCACATGGACCGAGCCGTTTCATGCAGTGTGAGTATATAAAGTGATTTTGTTCATACACGATGGCCTGAGTGTGACTCACCAAAGAACAAGATTTCTAAAATTGCACAGTGTATGTCTGGCTATAGAAGACATTTGAGTACAGCTCGACCAGCCAAACAAAAGACTTCAGATGTAAAACTCTACAAGTGAGCTCCTTAGATGCGTTAGCCTCGGATGTGATTTCTGCTGTCACTGTGCTAAAGAAACTGCTGTTGAAGAAACAGACAAGGAGCATCAAAACTATGAATCATACGCTACCTGCACAGAAGCGCTACTCAATGCAATGTAACTAATGTAGCATAGCTAGCTAGCACACTTAATTTAGCAGAATTGAACTCAATAAATCAGGGCACACTGCCTCACAAAATTTTCAGGCAACATACACTTTATTTTACATGTAGCAGTACTACAGTTAATAGATCACAGCAGACAAGTATTTGTGAGATTATACTGATATGATATTGATATTAAGAATTGAAAGGTATACCATCAGAAATAAAGGTATTAAACTGTCGCTGGAGCAGTACCCCTCTTGTCACTGGGGCAGTACCCAAGGGTACATCTCATTACCTTTAGTTAGGGAACATAATTGTACTATAATCCATTGAAATTATATTTTCTAAGTTGTACTGACTCCACACACCCTGTCTCGTCTCCAGGCTTTTTATTTTATTGTTCTGTTTTAAAACATTAGATTATGAAAAGATACAAATACATACTTTTCATCTAAGAAAAATTATTTGAAGTACACAACTGGACCTTAAAACCACTGTTGTACCTTTGCATCATACCTTGATGAACGAAAAATGTACCTGCACAGCAACTTTATTTCTAACAGAGTCTGATTTAGTTGTTTATCTTTGTGTTTTAGCCATATTTTTATGTGTGATATTTTCACTTATAGCTCCAAGTAGATGTGCTCATTTTATTGCAGTATGTAAGATTTTGTTTGTCAAAATAAAAAAATCTAAACTATATAAAAATGTAACATTCAGTCAAGAGAAAAACAAACATGCTAAAATATGGTATGTGTGCCCTGCAGCAAGTCACTCTGTAAAATGTGAAATAACTTCAAAGTCAGAGGTGTCAGGTGGCAGAAGATTTTTGGATTACCTCAAATGTCTTTACGTATTAACATCAAATGCACGGGCCCAAAAAGAAGATCCGGCTCGATGTTTAAGCCGCAAGTGCAAACTCAATATTATACTGATGAAGATATGATGACCATAGTAGACAATTCACTTACATCCTCGGAAGACATGTCCTTCACCAAGTTTTGACTGAGTTCTGTTCTTTTCTTTTTCAACACACTCAAATTCAGCAGATTCATATGCTTGGGAAAGGGGACCGGAACACAATCGACATTATAAAATGTTCAACATGTTGCATGCAATTACACATTTCTAACAGAGAGGTCTCCAGATCCCCAAATCTTACATAGTGTAGCTTTTCTCTGAGATACAATATCAGCTGATTGTGTCCAGACATATGTTGGACAAGTAAAAACATCTGAAGATAATACATTAATTTTTGATGACTGTTTGGATAATCAATTAAAGTAAGTCAGGTTCATCTGAGCGGAAGGGGGTATGCAAGATGAAATCTTGTCTAGGATGTTCCTGTAGTCTAGAGCCAGCCCTGCTTATATGAATTTATGTATAAGAATTTATATCTTGAGATTTTCCCTATGCAGACGATAACAATATGGAATGATTTTATTATTATTATTATTATTATTATTATTATTATTACCAGCTTTATACCTCCCACTTCTACTATGAACCTGTTGCAAATGTAGTAGTACTAAACACTCACAATATTCCAGAATAAATGTATACGTGTAAATCCCATTAGTCACAGGCTTATAAACACAGATGCAGAGGTTTAAGGCACGGCCAATAACAGCCACCTCACCTCAAGCCATACGGCTGGCAGTATGCTGGGGTTGTGTTAACTGAAACTGTTGCCTGTGCTCTCGGCTATGTCCCTGGTAATTTGACGTGTGAGCTGGAGTGACAAGTAAGGCACAGATAGCTCTGAATGTGACTTTAGGCACTGATTGAGCCTCTGCTCTGTTTCTCCTTTATTCATACACACATCTGCCTGCTCCAAATACCCGCCCTGAGCAACGCTAACACGCCAAACCAAGGCCACTTTGGAATAATATTAATTAAAGCCAAAGCTAATTGTGTGGTACTTTGCTGTCAAGCAATTATGTTCTACATTCTTTGGGGAGAAAAGACAAGCGGGGAGGGGGCGGTAAATAAATAAGCGAAATAAAATAAATGTCTGCTTGCTGTGAGATCCAGCTGTCATCAGATTTAAATAAGCATGTATTTAATTAACATACCAGTCCACTGGAGCATGCATCAATATTTATTTATACAAGGAAAAGCACAGCATCTCGGTCTTCTGAAGAACTGAAATTGGTCTAATGATTTACAAGGAGACGCAGAATTCAGGGAGTGAGAAGGAAACGGTTATTTGCTGAGTGGATTTCACCATCCCTCATTATGAAGGCATTGTTGCTGTTAACATTGTGATACTAGGTTTAAGTCAATGTACATTTAATGATTTAATATTTATGCTAAGCTCTTACATTTACATTTACATTTACATCATTTAGCAGACGCTCTTATCCAGAGCGACTTACAAAAAGTGCTTTGTCTATCCAGAGAAAGAATCTTCGCTAGCTACCGATAGGTTAGAGAGAAAGTCAGTCCTAAGCTCAGATACTGGTAGAATCAGAAGGTCATTGACACCTAGTGAAAAAGGGACAGAGTTAAACACAGAACAGTGCAATACGATAAAATACATAAGTGCTGTACAATACATTACAATCAATACTTAATTTAGTGCTCATTTAAGTGCTGAATAAACAGGTGTGTCTTCAGTCAGTCTTAGTTTGTTTTATATGCACAACACATGTGCTTTTATATCAAGCAAGTAAAAAATTCCCAGATATGAAACACAATTCAGGACCTCATAATTACCCTAGTTATGTTAGACTATTCTGAATTATTTCATGGGCTTATTTATCTTTGTTTTATGCATTTATTTTACAGACTGACCTCTTAATAGATTTGACAATAGTCAATTACTTTTAGCACCAGTACCTCCCTTTTTATCTCACAGTGAGGGTGAAGCAAAAGGGATGGGGAAGAGAGGGAGAGAGAGAGAGAGAGAAAACAAACAGACTCAGCTGCAGAATGCAGGGAGGGCAGGGTTTTGCCCTGTCAGCAGAAATGGTGAGAGAGAAGAGAGAGAGAGAGAGAGAGAGAGAGAGAGAGAGAGAGAGAGAGAATGAGAGAGAGTCCTGTAAAGAGAGAGAGAGACAGAAAGAGAGACTGTCTAGAAAGAGAGAGTAAAAGAGAGACAGAAAGAGAGATGGAGATATTGACTAAGGAGAGAGTGAGAGAGATTTAGAGATCAGGACATTGACTGGAGAGAGAGAGAGACAACTAGAAAGAGGGCAAATGAGAGAGAGAAAGAAAGAAAGAGAGATGGAGATATTGACTAAGGAGAGACTGACTAGAGAAAGAGTGAGTGAGAGATAGAAATATAGGGACACTGACTAGAGAAAGAGAGAGACGCTGATTAGAGAGAGATGAAGATGTTGACTAAAAAGAAATAGATAAAGAGAGAGAGACTGACTAGAGTGAGAGAGGTGGAGAGAGAGAGAGAGAGAGTGAGAGAGAGAGAGAGAGAGAGAGAGAGAGTGAGAGAGGGGAGGGGCAGGGGGGAGATTGACTACACATACAAACATACTAGCCATACAAAAAAACAGGGGAAGATGGAGGTTGAGAATATGAGGCAGTGCAGTGCAGACAGAAGATGCAGCAGTAAAAGAAGAAGATGCAGAAAGAGACACACAGAGACAGAGAGAGAGAGGGAGAGAGAGAGAGAAATAGAGAAACACGTCAGTTTTGGGGGTCTGATGGATACACACTCTCAGGTGGGGGCTGACTCCCCCTACAGCTTCACCGCCAGCTGCTGTCACTTAGAATAAAGCGAGAGCAGGTATGAGGAGAGAGAGAGAGACAGACAGACAGAGAGATAGACTCACACAGACACACACGGACACACTGCGGTGAAAACAGCCTTCACAACATTGGCCCTAATGAGCTCCTGGCAATATTTTAGCATAATGCTCTTCACTCTCCACGTCTTAACATGTGCATGCACAACTGCTGCAGTGGACACCCCACCACACCCCCCCACCCAACACACATACAGCCATTCACACGCTACTGAACTAATTAATACACAAAAATGCATATGTTCAACCGAACACACCACATTTCATTGGATAATGTTTCTTTGCAAATTGCACTGCATTCACTTTTTCACGCTACCTCATATCTTCTCTCACTCCTATAGGACGTATAGCATCCAAAAGTAAGGGAAATCATATATTTAACTCTGTCTCCTTTCCCACAATCCCTCTGGAGCGTTGAGAATGCAGACTCAGGTAATGTCACAGTAATCCCTTCTCGTTACTGCTCCCCCACAGGGGCCTATCCACACAGCTCAGCCTCAATGGCAGGCTCCCAGGCAGGGTTCAGAGATGGAGAGCCTGGTAACGAAGCTCGCGCTATTTTTAAAGAGCCTCTTTCTCAAATACCAGCACAGCTTGTTAAGGGCTCGTCATTAGAGCACTCCCATACCATCCCCTTTTCACAGGAGCTCGGAGTGACTGTGCCAGGGCTTAGTGAAAGTGCCAAAGTTGTCACATGTTTTTACAGAGTTAACATCTCACCTTGCTAATCACACCACTGTGAGTGAATGCGGTCAGATGCTGTCAAGCCAACAAGGTAAGTGGCGTGCAATTATTGCCCTAGTGTGTGGAAGATGCAGGGATAATGTGCGATGTCAGTGCTTGGAGGAGGCCAAGTCAGGACATGCGCGCTAATGCAGGCAGCAAGTTGTGAGGTCATGGAGCACTTTATAGAGGGGACGTTAGGGGGAAAAGAAATCACAAAAGATGACACCACACTAGCTTTCAGGAAAGAATTGTTTTGTGTAAATCCAATTTTTTGGTTTCCAGAGGCGTGGACTCGAGTCCTATGACTTGGACTCGAGTCTGACTCCAGTCACGAATATGATGACTTTAGACTTGACTTGAGAAAATCGAGAAAGACTTGGGACTTGACATTGACTTCAACACCAGTGACTCGGACTTCAGCCTTTTGACACAGAAAGACTCAAAACTCAAAGTGAAGGAACGTGGAGAGAGTCTGACTGCAGACTCAACTCAATGGATTCGTTTCCTACCGTAAACTGAATAAATAGCAACATTGTCAAATGTCTGTTACTGTGCTAATGTTCAGTTTATTTTATTTCAGAAGACAAGAGAAGCGTTAGAGCTCAAGTTCAAACAGCATCAATTCGCCCTCACTCAGCACTTAAACTCCAGTCTTACTGGAGAAACATACCAGGCTAACTGACCATTTTTCTCATGGTAGCAAAACAAATGACACACAGCTCTCTCTGTTTGACCGATTTTAAGAGCTTGGTTGCTCTCTTTGTTTCACCGTTGTTCAGCTTGGTCATTCTGTCTGTTGTCATCTGAATTCAATTCATTGCTCAAACATTGTTCAGTGTTATGTCTTTGAATTAGCTGAAGAATGCAGACTGACCTGTTTAGGAGTCAAAGATTAGGACTATTGACTTGGGACTCGAGACTCACCTTCACTGACTCGGGACTTGAATCGAGACTCGACTCTCTTGACTTGGGACTTGACTTGGGACTTGAGTGTGAAGACTTGAGACTTACTTGTTACTTGTAACTTAGTGGCTTGTTCCCACCTCTGTTAGTTTCTATGGTAGGCTGTGATTCTCTAGAGAGTTTGAGCAAGTTAGTATGATCGCTAATTCTATAGCTAGCTGCAGTTGTAAAAAAGAAGGTGCCAAAAAAAAGGCTCAACAAAATACTTAGTTGAAACTAAGAGTAGGTGATACTGGTTCACACTGACAACAAAGGTGAGTTTCTCAAAGCTAACATTGCTGTAACCAGCTGTATTAACTAGCCAGCTGACAGCTGCTTGTGCCACCGTTTATTCTTCTTTAGCCTGCTGTTAATGTGATCTACCTAGCTTCATTTTCTCCTTTCTAGATGTCCTCTAATTTTATTGAGAGCTCAGAAAGCAGATGTATAGATATTTAAAAAGTTTGAAAGTTCTAACTGGAAATATAAATTTGAAGATGATAAAAATGTTTCACATGTGTAAATTTCACCTTGCAGATGACTTGTGGTGAGAACGATGTTGTATATAAACAATATGAGCTGCTAATTGGACTGTGTAGTGGATTCACTGATTTTGTTGCATGAAACTTTGTATTTGAATTGCTTTGTGTAACTATCAAGTTGCATGGAAATTATGTTGCATGCAACTCACAATATGCAACTAGCTTCATGAAAGTTTCCCCATGTTTTCAACATTATTTTTACAGAGTTCTTTGTATTTGACACTATTTAAGAGTATGACAATGCAATGTAAGCACAATGCACTTTATATATAACCCACCTTCACACCAATCTTACCTAACAATACAGCACAAGCCATCATGTATATAGTAATACTCACTATAATATACCATAATATACTAGTTCTAGCACATCTGGCAACTTTTAAGACTTTGTTCTGCATTTACCAACTTCTATGATAGAAGATTCTATGATTCTATGATACCAACTTCTGCCTTTTAAGGAAATTAACAGTTATGACTTTCCCAAAAGTCGCCCAACCATCAAAGAAAATATCTCCTTTCAGTTCTAACGTACAATAAATGAATATTTAGATCAGAAACATCTAAGATACCTCTGCAAGAATGACATTCACAATGAGCCATGGTTTATTCTATTCTTAAATTTTCACTGTGCTGAAGCTATGGATGATTTATAAAGGAAAATAGTTGATCTTACTAACATCTCTGAAAGCAGAAGAGAAAAGTCAATCGATCCACGAAATTCATCAGATGTGAGATGAAGAAAATAATTTTACAGACAGTCAATGCCAAGTGCCTGCTGGGAATTGCAGTGTTATTAGATGAAGCAGTTAGAAGCCCCTGGGGCTCCAGCAAGGAGAACCAAGCATGAGACAGCTACATTTGTCTCAGCGAAAGGTCACTTGCTTGATGTCAAAAGCTGTTCATACAAAAAGTAGCCTACAGTTTCAATAATTGATATATCAACTGCATGTGCTTCTATGACATGCATAAAATACTGTGCGAAGGACATGCCTTCTCTAAAACGTATCTCAACAAGAATTAGTTTACACGTGAATGCACATACATGCATACACACAAGCTTAACAGCTAAAAACAGTGAAGTCTTCTTTTGGTAACACTTTAATTTAAGGACCACATGTTAAGGGTGAAGGTCTTGTTCTTTGCTCAGTAAAGCTCAAATTATGCACCTTAGAATACAGAACACAATATGTATTAGTGACTTCTTCAACTCTTATTAGGTCTAAAGTAATAAACTTACATAAGGCAATAAATAGATATATACTAATGTGATTATGCAATATTATTAATATTGTTATACAAATTATTGAGCATTAATTTTCATATTTGTATATAATTGGCAGCTTTTGAAACCTAAGTATTATTAAACGTGTTCCTTTATTTGCATGCCTTAATAAAGACCTTCGGTAACATTTTATTTTAAGAAATATATTGGGGGTGGGTTATTTTAGTCTTGTTCTTTGTTCAGTTAAGCCCCAATTAGACAGTTCCAAATTGTTTATTCATTGTGTATTAAGCTTTATTCATCATGACCTGTGTTAATAAGGAATAATGTATGTTATGTGAAAAAACACTAACAATTGCATTATCACTTGCATAAGTAAAAACCTTGCTATGCAAATTATTGAGCATGAACTAATCACATACTTTAACATTAGTATGCACTTGACAACAATTTCTTCCAAGAGATTCTGTGCAGCCTCAATTGACTTTTGGGGTTCATTACATTAGAGCTTTAATATAAGAGTTGAATAAGTTATTAACACTACAACATGACAGTTTTAGTCATCACTAATAGAGGCTAAACAAGTTTTCATTAAGTCAGTTTGCATCACAAATATAACGTGTTAATTATATTTTGATAAAAAAATATACAAGTTCAATTTATCTGCATTTGAAGGTTAAAAAGCTTATTTAAAATATTTTCAGTTATGTTATGAAATCCCAGATGTGGATCATATCTTGGAGCGTTAATGACTTATTAAACTCTTTTTAGCTGCACTGTAAAAAAAAATCCTGCAATTTATTGTTAATTTACACTTTAGTTTGCTCAGCTTTTATTGCATCAATTACTTACTGTAATGCAGTAAACACCAGAAGGCACCTGACACTACCTCAAACCTACTAGAACATTGCCAATCCTATATAAATAGAATGTGACATCTGGTGATTAATTTATGCCCAGTAACTTCCATAACAAAGACTTAACCTAAGGTTTACTGTGTATTATTATAACTAATAATGCACTTTTTAGTGATTTTCACATAACAGACCTCAAATGGTGTAATAATATAGATTGTAATGAATAAAGCTTAACGCACAGTACATAAATCACTTACAAGCATCTAATTTGGGCTTTACTGAACACTAAACAAGATCTTAAGAAACCCCTAATGTGTGTTCCTTAAAGTAAAGTGTTACCAACTGTTTGTACAAATTACACATAGACTGCTTAATTTACAATATCCATGTTATTCTGTACAAAATGAAGCCATAACTACTTCTAAACTTTTTAAATCAAATTGAAACCAGCAACTTCTACCAGTAGGATCTCTGTGATGTGTCCTCAAATTACAATGCCCCCTGGGCCTGAAAATGAAAAATGAATCAGAGTAAAGAGACATCCAAATGTATTTAAAGAGCCTCATTTCAGAGCCCTATCCACGTCACGTCACAGCGATACGGCGAGAAATCTTTAACTGGGGTAATTACTCCAACCATGTGATTAGAATGTCAGCTGATGACATTGGCTAATTAGCTCTGTCCTGGTTTCTCCCCTATGTGCAGTAGAAAGGGCCACCACTTCTAGCAGGGGGCTTGACATTCTTCACTGGACTATGACATATAAAGGTTTGGATGAGAGGGTGTGAAACAGAGGGACCTTTTAATAATTCGTGACACTTCAGACACAGAGAGAAGTTCAATACCCCATATATAACACGAGTCATAATTGGACTGATATTCACTTGACCTTCACGATTGTTGATCTGGACGTTCCCCTGAAACTTCAGGCCCAGGAACAGCAACTGGAGCCCCCCAATATTGACCAAAGATCTTATAGGAGGACAAGCTGAACTGTCCGATTGGCGGCTACGTGTTCCCACCCACTAATCAATTCAAGATGCATTATCACAAGCGGAAGTCCAGATTAAACTTAGCGTAAACAAATGTGAACACTTGAATGCAGATCTGCTCTAAGTGTTGAGGACATTTAAAGACTGAAGCTGTATTTCAAATGTATAAGTTAAACGGTTGTTTCAGACAAAAATCAATGACAATAGCATCCTCTCCACAAATTCTGAAACTTTATTTTTTTCTTATTTTGTTTTGAAACAGTTGTATGAAATCTCTTGAAATGAACTGCCATTGTAGATTTAAATGAATCTCTCTCTTCTTCTCAGGCCTTTTGGAACATTATTGAATGCACTGGCATTTTGGCTGCCTTTGTAAAGATATCCTTTTATACATTGCCTACTGTCATTTCTTTTATTTTTGTCTTCTTGGCAGCTTCAAATGCATTTAGTTTTCTATTTTATTGTTGCTCAGTCACTTCTATGAATCATATTTGCTTTCCATCATTGGAAGAGTGATTTCCAGCAATATGGTCAATTGTTTGAAAAAGTTCTCAGTAATAATTAGAATGTTTCTTCACACTTCCTTGGAGTGCAAACGCAAAGGACGATTTCTAATTAAATTTCACACTGTGTGTTTGATGGGGAAAGCTTTATTCTTATATGTATGGTCAATTTGCCTCACATGACTATAAACAGTGCAAAAATAACACTGTTCTATTCTATCGAGTGAGCCAAAATGCTTCAATTCTTGTATTCCCAATAAGCAAGCTTCACCTATTCACCAAAGCCGAGCATGATCTCTTGAGAAGATACACGACTTACCCTGCGAACACGTTTCTAAATGGAGTTTGAGCACACAGCTGAATGTTGTTCTCACAATGGAGGCAGTGAAGTATATTTAACTGAACAGCGACGTAATTAATTTCAGCTACTGCAGTGCGGCAGTCAAATTAAATAAATTTCTCCCCCTATTATCAAGGGGGTATCTTGCCACCAAGCTGCAGATATAAATGCTTTGCATCAATGATGAGAAAGAATAAAAGTTTGTGGTTTTGATAATTACTCCCAGCATATGCTGTACAAATGGGAAAAAAGACAGGATTGAACATGGCATAATTGCACGAGTTGAGGGGGTTTCTTGTTTGTTCAATAAACATGTGCTTAATTTTCTGAAAGTCCCCAGCTAATGCTTTTCATTAGGTAACCTGTAATGAGAATTCCAACGATTAACATTTAGTCTCAAGGCCCCCCCCCCCATTAAAAATGAATTCATAATATAAACTTACTCAAGGGAATGAGGACAAATTTAATTACACCTTTATACAACGACAACTTTTCCCATCTGAAATTGCCCATGGTGAAGATCAGAGGGAGAATTAAGATACATCAAGTATAACTGTATAACACTTTTCTAAAAAAAAGAGAGGTTCAGTAGAGTTCTATTAAAAACGCAGTATAGATGCACAGTGGTATTGGAATCATATTAGTATTGGCAGATTTATTTTTATTTATTTATTTTAGTTTTATATATTTTTTTGGATTAATGACTGGCATTTGACAGATGCTTAGATTTGACTGATATTTTAAACTGATAATTGATGAGGTATTGGTATTTTTTGCACTCTGGTAGAGCAGAACATGTAGGCAATGCTGGGCTACTATGATAAAATGTCTATATTTTATTCATTTTACTGCATTTGTAACACTAGTTCTGAATGTTTATGTATCAGCGGATATGTACATTAAAATATTGAATATTAGCATGGGCCCACAATGCTATATTAGCGCATCTCTAAAAGGCAGTGGTAGAACTATGACAACTTAAAGAACCATTTAAAAAACTTGGTACTTTGCATGGTTAAATGATTCGTCATGATGGAGAACCTGCTATAAATGTTTCTTTAAAGAATCTTAATGGTTCTATATAGCAGGGGTTCACAAATCTTTTTCAAGCCAGGAACCATATGTAGAGGTTCTGTTTGTCCTGAAGCCCACCAGACAGTTTATGAAGTGAAGAAGCATTTTACTCATTTACCCAATATCACTGTTCTTTCAAACACTGATTGATAATTAATTAATTTGTAATATTGTTTTATTAATAATTTTTAATTATTAATAAAAAATAAATGCATCAATAGCATTCCATGATTAAAGAATTAAATATGCACATGCTCATACAGATTGTGGAACAGAAAATAATAACAATGTCACCAATTATTTGTTTTATATTTAACCTTTTAACTCTTCTGTATAAAGACATTAATGAATTTAATTAATATATTCGGGTATTACGCCTTTTTCAAATTTGTCCATATTTTTGTAGTCCATGCTAGTTTTGTAGGTTAGCAAGCATGCTGATCACCGTTGCTATCTGTTAAGTGATCACCGGTACGTTTTGTGAGAACTTATAATATAATAAATTATAATAGTATAAATTGCGCCCTACTGCTTATGAATGTTGTTATTTAAAATAGCTCATTGGGTCTCTGTAAATGAGAAAACAAGGACACAGTATCATTGAAAGCACTGCTCTTAAGAAGCATCAAAGGCTATTATAGTGCTTATAGCGCCCCTTTGTGGAGAATTTTCTCCCTGCTAAACATGAGTGAGTGAATAAGTTAATGAGAGAGGGAGGGAGAGGAGGAAGAGAGGACAGAAGAGGGATAGAGAGGGAGAAGCAGATGGTGGGAGGGATGGTGAGACAGAGGAAGGGAGTGAGGAAGTGAGTTATAGGTAGAGGGAGGGAAAGAGAGAGAAAGTTATTGAGTGAGTGTGGGAAGGAGTGAGTGAGGAGGAAGTGAGGGAGGGACTGAGGGAAGGAGGGTGTGAGGGAGGAAGTGAGGGAGGGATGGAGGGAGGAAAGGATGGAAAAAGTGAGGGAGGGATGGAAAAAGTGAGGGAGGGAGGGAAGGAGTGAGAGGAGAAAGTGAGAGAGGGAGAAAGTGAGGGAGGAATTGAGGGAGGGAGGGATGGAAGAAGTGAGGGAGGGAGGGAGGGGAGTGAGTTATAGAGAGAGGGAGGGTGAGAGGGAGAGACTTAGTGAGTGAATGGCAGAAGGAGTGAGTGGAAGACGGAGGGAGGGGGAAGGAGAGAGGGAGGGCAGGAGAGAGGGAGGAAGGGAGGTAATCAGAATGGCAGCTTTCACCCACACACTTTTACCCACAGTTCAAAAAGTACTGCTATACAGCACCAAAATGGGATACATAAAACTATATGGGTACTACATAGAACCCCTTTTTGCTGTATTCAGAGGCCTGTTAAGAATTGGCAGGTTATGAATGGTGAGGCTATGCAAAGATTCCTCCAAGTGTCAGTATCCTATCTGTAACAATTTCATAGAAAATTCTGAGTGGTCTATGCCCTTTGTATTGATATTGGCTTTCTCCACACTGTGATAATATTGTGAAACTGTTTAGGACATGTCTGTAAAAAAAAAATGTATCTCACTGTTTACCCCATAATCCTTCTTCATGAGTAAAGCTGATGAGTCATATTTCCTTTACTTGTGTTCTGTCAGAGCACTTGTGGAATCTGTTTTGTTTTGTTGTGTTGAAGCAACAAAATCAATACGCTCCACACAAACCTCAAAAGCACTAGTTTCCTGAAAATTGCAGAAGTGGTGCGTGAAAAAGCGAGGTGTTCTGAATGCTAAACTATAATCAATAACAACAATACACAAGAAATACAGCCCTACTGGTGAGGTATGGTTTACGTGCAAAATAGCTGTATGTTGAAACCCACAATCCAATTATTGTGTCATCCTCTTCAGAGCACGGCTGCGGGCTCAGAAAGGAGAGAAATAGAATGTGGTGAAGGAGGTTAATCAGATACTGCGAGAACGTGAATGCACGCGACTCTGCAGAGCATATTAATCTGCTGTGGAGAAATCTATAAGTGGTGACAGAAACGGGATGCTAGGATGCATATTGATCTTTCCTCCCTTTTTTACTCGCCTTCGCAGCTAGTCGAGTCACCTACATATCTGAATCTGGAGCTTTGTGGCGCTTATCAAGAGAAGCACTATGATAAATGACTCTGAGAGGAAAAAACAAGCTGGAAACAAAGAGGGATCAGAGACTTTTGAGATGCAAAAAAAGTCCAAAATGTTCCAAACAACCCTGCTATTCAAATCACTGTGCTGTTACAGTGAATTGCACAGGTGCTCATTGTGAAGGAACAGATTATTCCCAGAATGCCACGGCACCACACAGACACCAATTACCTGCAGAGAACAGGCTGTGATGGCAAACTCATGCACTGATACACAACAGTGTGAGCCGGTTAACAACAAGTCTAACTTACCAGGCTATGTCTAGACTATGCTAGCCTATACTCTTAAAAATACAGCTGCCAAAAAGGGGTCTTTAGAACAATGCCATAGTAGAACCACTTTTGTTTCCCTAAAGAACCTTTATAGAATGTATTTGGTGTCCCAATTTTATATGGGACCACATTTTATTTTCTCCCTTTCATAACTTAAATGTTTTATAGCAGTTATTTAATCATTCATAGAACTTACTGAATTGTGCATTTATAATTCCTTTTTTATTCACTTTTAATCTTTATTATCATATTGTAAAGACTAATAACAACAGTGCATCTAGGTTTCAAGGAGTTAAGAGGCACTCCAGTGGCTACATGATAATATTCAAATTATCACGCCACTCAATTAAATTAAAATTAAACCCAGAATGAAACCACAGAAAGCCATAGTAGGTGACATGGCGGTCAATCTATAGTCTTTAAGATAAAACAGACAAATGCTAACCATCTATTACCTCAGCTAACATTACTAACAAAGTAATGTTGTGAATTATTTCACCTCATACCTTAAGATTGTGAAGAGTTGATGGGCATCATGTTGTGGTGAGATGATACCAAATGTGATAAACTCACTAAAAGTTTGATTCCATTAAATCTACACAGGTAGAGTGTAAAATCAGCTTGAGCTTGGTGCAGAGTTCCTCTTGTTTGCCATTAATTTGGCCAAGCTTTCAGTTTGCGGTGTGCCAGTATTTTTCAGGTCTGGTCATAAGAGGAGACTTTAACATGGGCAGCATCTTTAAAAACCGATTCTAATCTAATCTCAGATAATGACAAAGTTGTGAATGCATCATTGAATCAGGCATTTGCTATATATTGGTAAACTGAATTGAGCTTTTCCTTATAAATGTAACTAGTTAGAATGTTTTTAGGCCACTGTGGATGTTCTCTTCTTCTCATGTGATGCATAGTTGTTGATAGCAGTTTGAAAATTGCTCAACTGGGTGTCATGAGGTTGTATTGGGTATCAGAGTTACGACTACAAATAGAGATAACTAGTACTGATATACAACATAAAGACACTGGTTCATACTTTTCTTTTACGATTTTGACCATTCTAGCATAATAATCAGATTTTGCGCTATTATGTCAGGTCTTGCTGGATTTTCTGTCCATTTTGTGTCATGAATTTGTGGGAGGGCAGAGTGGGGTTTTTGGGGGCATGTAAACATTCCTGGGGGGTGACATACTACGCCTCTGGGTGGGTCTTAAGCACAGTGCAGCGTGACATGACAAGTAATATTTAACATTCATGAATTGGACAGTGTCCTAAAACCTGGAGAAGCTGCTACCACAAGTAGAGATGAATGTAGCAACACTCACAGTAATGTCAGAGATTTTCACCACTTGATTGTCCAACTTTAGAACAGCAGAAGAGAACCTTTTTCAGCATGTTCAAGCCTATACTCCACTAATCTGTGGATCACAAAGTTCTAGAGAAAGAGTGCTACTGCTAATGGGATAGGATGAATGGAACACAATATAAAACATAACTTGGGATATTCCAGTCATTAGCAGATGGAATTTGACACTAACGTTCATTTTTAACTGTGATTTTCAGGGTTTTTTTCCTTCAAGGTTTTTTTCTCAACTCTGTGTTTGAAAAACTGCTTATAGATGAAATATTTCAGAAAAAATAAAATTGAAAACAATCTGAGGCCTTCTGTGTTGGAAAAGAACCAGAACGATTTAGTGGCCTCCCAAGCAACAGGGCTAACCCATCTTCTCTGTACACAGGGCAATGATATAAAACAAGTGGAGAAACAGAACAACTGTAATTAAATATCCTAGCAGAGCACTGGGTTGTTTACCAGCACTACAGTGAAAGACTCAATAGAAGGAACATCGGCTCAATTACAGCTCGGCAAGACTCCTGGAAGCTAGCGTGGGAGTTGTCATATTTTCATAGCTAGCGGAGTGAAGCAGGAAGTCGTGGGGCTGTAGTCCCCAGCTGATTGGGTGCTGGGTGAATGCTCTCCCCAGGGAAGCATGGTTCTATCGATTCAAAACAGGCTCTCAGGGGTTTTCCTAGGTTTGTCGGGACTGCTGAAGGACAAAAATCGAACAGCTCTTAAGCTTTTTAACTGTGTGGGACTGATGATCAACAATAATGAAACTCAGCAGAGTATCACTGTTAAACATTCTGAAAGGAAGGCAGAATGACTGTATAACATTGTGAAAGCTCCTCAGATGGACACACATTTTGGTTTTGTACACTCTAAAGGTGCCAAAAGGGTTCTTTGTGTTGTGGCAATTTGTCAATCAGATGTATGAGTGTGAGGAACCTTTTTAAAGTTTAAAGAACCTCCACATGTAAAGGCTCAAAGAAGAATCCTTAAAACGGTATAGAGCTTTTACATTATGTCAAGATTCTTTAAACTTTTTTAAGGTTTTTCAAACTCATATATGGTTCTTTTGGGAACCAAAAGTGTTTTATTTTTCTAGGACATTGCTCAAAGAATCATTTATAGAACCCCAAGAATAGAGGTATTCACTACCTCTCACTAATGCATTTTCTGTATATTGGAAGGTATTTCACTATCGCAATATGTTGTAATGCAATTGCAATTTGGCGTTCTATCCATTTTTTCTGCTGCCTTAATAGACCATTTGCAAAAAAATCTTTGACATGCCTCTCAGTCAGTCGCTATCGTCTTTAAATGTTCCTTCTTCAATCAGAGGCTTATTATTCAGTAAGTACAGAGACTTCAGTGCAAACTAACTAAGCTATTCTTAGAAATGTGTAATAAAACTTTATGTGCGCCAGTGGGCCCTGGCCATTTAAAGGGTTCAATTATTAAGCTGTGAAAAAATGGAAAGGTTTTTCTGATAAACATATAATGTCTGAGGGACGCTACACTGAGTATGTGGATGGTGCTAAATATATTTAATTTGTGAAGGTGACAGTGTTTTGGGTTAATCTACTCACAGCTCAGTCTCAAAACTACTACCATGCAGAAATATGCTGGATCTAAGATAAGCCAGACAATGTCTAATGACAAACAACATTTCAGAACAATGAGCTTGATTCACCAGAACAGAATCTACACACACTCAAGAGCACAAAGATGCAAACAATTCTGCGGTTTGAGAACACGTCATGAACCTGACGTAGACTTTTTCTTAAGATCTTTTTGAAGAACAAATTTCAGTAAAAACTTATATTATACTAATACTAATATATTGGATATTGGTAAATGAGGCCAAATGTTAAAAGCAGTTCTGCTTAACTGAGCAGCTAACAGTTAGCTTGATAAATCAGTCAGATTAAACAGGACAGTACAATACTTATATTTTTGTGATTAAACATTGTTGTGTAAAGATAAACATTAATGCACTTGTGCATGTCATTCTTTGTATTATTTCATCTAAGTTTGCTAAAAGACTCCATGTAAAAGAGGACGAGTCCTTCTCATTACTGATGAGTTCCACAGTTAGCTTTAGCATTAGCTCATCTGAAGGGGCAGATTCAGTCACATAAACCATCTACTTATTAGGCATGAAAATTTGTCACTTTAATACTAAGTGACTAAATGATTTTGCTGGTTTGATTAATGTAAACTCAGTTTCCATATTCCTTTTTTCTTCACTCTGAAACATTTTTAAACATGTATGTCTGCACTGAATATGTTGTAAAGACAGTTTGTTTTTGAATGAAAACTGTGTCAAATGTTCTCTTTCTTACATTTTCCTTTGTACTACTGAACTTTGTAGTCTGTTAGTAAAAGTATCACTGATGCTACCAGTTAGCCAGCCTGAGCTGGAGTTTCATAGACATAGCAACAATAATGAATTTCCCTTTTTAAACACATTATTTCCATTGTGAGAGTAACAATTAGCTTCATTAGAGAATAGATTATGTAGATATTTTTTACTCCTAATTTTAAAGTAGCTCAATATTTAGCACAAAAACCAAAAACATTGCAATGTGATCCCCCACTCCCCTCCCATCAAAGCCCTTCAACTCTGCTTCAGCTTTTATCAGGCTGCGAAATCCTAACCTAGATCAATAAACAAAAGTCTTCAGGGGAAAACACAGTTTGCGATGGCTTTAGAGCTATCTTTCGTAATATCAAGCTCTTTCTTTGAATAATTCATGTAGGTAGCAGAAGCCATACGAAGTTATAGTGATTGTGAATGTACTCTCCTTCTTGATTGGGCTTCTGTAACTCCTCCATGCTGTCATTATTTGCAATAAACATAAGAATCCAGGAACACAGAGATGACAACAACCGTTATTGAATTCTGCTCACAATAGAAACAATAACAGCACAGGTCACTGATTCTGACCCTGGAACTTATTAATTCTGTTTATGTTTTACAATAAATTGTGATTTATATCAAATTGCTGGCTTTGAAAGCCACACTCGAAGTGCTTCCCAACTGAGTGCAGTGCAAATGATTATTCAATCTTAATTATCCATCCAATGGCTATCGCAATGCCAGGAACAGGACAGAATGATGGCAAATTAAGCCCTTGATTAAATCGAGACTTTGACAGCCCCCCTCCTCAATACACACACACACATACCCATACCCAGGCTGTCAAGAGCTTCTGCACTGAACCAGTGGCTTTCTGGAAAAGCCTCAAAGCACTCTAATCAGCCCGTGCTTCTTACAGTCTGTAATTTGTGAACTGGAAGATAAAAGTTGTGATGGAGCTTTTCTGACTCAGATTTGCCAAAGAAGCACGGCCTGGTGTCTTTCGCAGTTAATATTCAATTTAATCATGAGTTCTGCAGTTTCCTTTAGAGAGTACTTTGCTGGCTAATCAATGGAGCAAACCTTTCATTGATGTGTAAAATTGTATTTACATACTAAAGAAAAGAACCTGCTTTTGAAATTTCAGTCCAGTTTTCCTTGACAATTAGAAATGACCACACTTAATATTCAGCATTCAGACCACTTTCTCTAATGAATATTTTATAAACCTGTTTTAGATAATTGCCAACTCTCTAAAAGAGGGACAGGAGGACAAAAGGACTGAAGGCACTATCTTCAAAAAACATTTTATGATTAAAAGAACCTGCTGATGAGTAGAGACGATGACCTCACATACACAATCAGAAGCATTTTGCTAGAAGCATGCTAGAATTAAAGCCTCCTGCAAACCTCCAACTTAACAAAAAGGACTGGTGTTGAAAAGATATTGTATTACTTATGTAGATATAGAACAATTATGAAAGTGTTCTTTTAATAGCCATATACAACGGGTTCACCATGTCCATACAAAATAATAATAATAATAATAATAATAATAATAATAATAATAATAATATTCCCATTATTTCCACTGAAGAACTAAATCCTTCTGAGAGTAATACAAACAGCTTGGCATTAACTGTATGTTTTGATGTCATTAACTTAAATGCATTACATGTTCTATTTTGCTGAAAAGTCACACAGCATTTCTACTGACATCACTCTCTTCTTCATCCTCCTCTGCTACAGTAGTTTGGCAGCCCTCATGGCAGTTGTTCATGGGTAGTGATGAGTAGCTGCCTCTTCCCCAGGTGCACTCGTACTGCCTGGAGCTACGCTCTATGCAAACAAACAATTGACATGGCCGCCTTGCGCCTACCACCGCTGGGAATTCCCGCTCACGCAGTGCAACCCAAGCAGGTAATTTCATCGCCTTACCTGCGACTTTAAAACACATTCAGACAGATTCGCTCCAGTCCTCCCTGGCGGAAAGGAAAAAAAAAAGAGTTGGGGGGGTGGGAAGAATGAAAGAAAGATGACTTCCCCATGGACCTGTCAATGCTGTATACATGAATAACTTAAAAAATGGAGAGACCCATGGTGTTTTTATGTTTTGTTTTTATTTCTCTCTCTCTCTCTCTTTCCCTCACTCTCTCTGCTGCAGGAGGCCTTCAGGAGCTACTGGGTAGATAATGCTGAATGATATGAGGCTGACATCCCACTAGCTGCCTGTCAGTGATAAAGTTTTGTGGTGGTTTTCAGACATTCAAATGTGTAATGTATGCGTGTAAGCTGCTATCAGGATCACTGTCTGATCTGGGATTTACCAGGCTGGAAGCACACGTGAACACGTGAGAACACGGCGTGTCGCTCGAACATGCGGTGAGATACAAATGCTAGACCCAGTGTTTTGGTGCATTTCTACATGACTAATATCTCAAATAAAACTCCTAATCTCAGCCTGGAGTCCTGGAGGATTAGCACCAACAGTTGAATGAATGTACTAAAGAATGCAGGGACTGAAAAGTCACACATGGTAAAAGGCTGACTGGCAAAATATCAAGTATTCTAGTTAGAGTGGTCCAGTTGACTGCATTGCAGTAGTAGCATTAGAAGTCTGTCTTAAACCAAATCTGGGCTGTCGCTATTGAATGTATTAGTAATTGAGTAATCTATCGATTATACATACAACTAATCAAGTAATCAAGAGTTTTAAAAAAGGGCAAATGATAAAAATGAACCTAACTGTAACCATGCATAGCCTGTATAAATAAACATATCATTTCAGTACATGCTGTTTGTTTATTTTGTGTGCGTCTGATCAAATTTCCCACTAGGATAATAAAATGACTGAACTGAACTAAATACAAATAATAATACAATAAGTGAATAAATGAATTTACATACATCAATGTGTTTGTTTAACCCTTTCTAAACCTCTCATCATGGCAGCCCAGTATTATTTATCTTCCAACACTTCTTTTGACAAATCAATGCTTCAATATGTTAAATCAAGCAAACAGATCTAGGAATTTAACAGATCTATGTGATAGATGGGGGTGTTGGGGAGAAATTCAGATTTAGTTCTGCAAACTAGCTCACAAGATATCATCTACTTTTTTAAAAAATAAGAAATTCATATTATTTTAATGTTCATTTGCACCTATTCTAATGATTTAAGGTGTTTCACACATAAAAAACACTGATTGCTGAGATAAATAGTTTTAAACATTGTGCTTAGATGACAAAACCTTTTGCAGATTAGTGTATGTAAAATATGATATGCCAAAAATGCATGTAAACAGGTGTGTAAATCAGCCTTTCTTACTGTAGGAGAGACCAGGAAAATGTAAAATATGCACTGTCAACATGCAAATTACCCACTACTTCACTGAGATTGTACATTTTAAATGATTTAAACGAATCAAGTTCAATTGCGTAATTGTGGAGGCCCTACACCAAATAACACTCTGAGTGGTGCAGTGTGGCGTAGGGCATCTGTAACGTAGAAACTGTCTCAAATAGTAAAGTGTGTGTGAAATTCACAATTTAGTTTATCGTACCATGAGGTAAGGTTTATTAATAGGGTGTCTGGGGGTGACGAGAATTTTTTTCAATGACCCCAAAATGTTCCTCATAAACCTTTAGAGTAGCAACAGCCAGAAAAGTATTATTAAGGGTTATTTAGTCAAACTGGCACAGAGATCTGTCTCTTTGTAGTTTGTGTTAAGCACAGAGCTAACATGACTTATGCAGGGATTAGATTACATGAATTCAGCCTGGTTTTGTCACAATTTTGTCAGAGCCAACAAATTTCCACCATCGGGCCCGAATATGAGCATTGGGAATGAACTGGTCTTTTAGTGTGATATAACCCAAGAACAGCAAGGTGGTGTCTGGGACTCCCAACGACACCCCAAAAAAAGTCTAGCATGTCAAAATATTTTGTATTTTCCTGCCTAGTTTGACATCTCCTATGATACGTTTCTTGACGTTAACCAATAGGATGACAGAGCGCTGTCTGGGGCACATAAACGTGGCAGCGAAAAGGGGAGACACTGCTGTTGCAACTGTCAGGTGAAACAGCAAAACAGAGGAAGGGTCCATTGAGCTGTGGCAACAATAGCCCTGCCTTTCTGATATTTCTTCAAGGGAGTACCATGACACAGTCCAAAAAGATAAATGTTGGTGAGAAATAGTGTTTATAGCATCTATTTACATACAGCAAAAATAGTAGCTAGCTACACTTATGTCTGATACTTCATTCCTCTTCCTCTTCATTACACTCAGGAACAGGTGCAAAATTTTTTCTTTCTTTTTCTTTTTAGAACCACCAGCATCACACTTAGTACTTCTGTAGCCACGATTGACAGTTTCTTGACCCTTTGCCCTGACAACCTATGAACTCATGCAAGAATATGAATGATAATTAACTGGCATTAAACTTGTAGTGTTGCCAGTCTTCCCACCGAGACATGGCATAAATTTATGTACTATGATTGTCTGACATGGTGACCGTCATGAAATGTTATGTCTTCTCTCTGAGATCAGCTGCAAGGTCCTAAATATATTATTCAAATACACAGACTATAGATCAGGTCAGACTCGGTGCAATCAGAGTGTGGTTTTGCTCTGTAGACATATTTAATAAGCTACGTGACATATTTTTTTGGTCTTAGTGACTAATATGTTTTCTTAGTTAAGTTCAATTAAATTCAGTATTAATTTTGAATGAAAGCTTAAACAACTCTCCCTTGCTTTCTTCTTAATCACTAACCTCCATCAGATCTGCTCCTTCAGTCCTGTTAGTCTCCTTCAGCTTCTTTCTTTCCCTCTCCTCCTGTGTTTAGAAATACATTATTTTTATTAAACTCAGATTTCTAAGAACTTGAGGAATTAATAAATCAATGAATTCAAAGTTTGTTTGTTATAACAGGTAAAAAATCTTCTCATCAGACTGATCTTCGACAGAACTGTTGCCTTTTAATTCCCATCTACAGGTTGAGGAATTGAGAAATATAAAATTGCATTATCAACACTATATAACCTTTTCACTGACATTAACATACTGTAAACAACAATACATGGCAAATACTGATGTTGCATCATACAAAGAATATAAAGAGCTGCCCATAATGTTATTTCAATCTCAGTTGCTTATTCATGCTCTCACTATGAAGTGAGGTTAAAATAGTTGACTTGTCAGCTAGCTAGCTAATGTTAGTGTTAAGTTAACCCATTTACTTTTAAGGCATAAACCCAAAGTTACCTAGCTAACAACCAACTAAGTAAAACCCCGCTGGCCAGTGTATATTTTGCCACAAATCCATATGGCAGGTGGGTCTCTTCACTCTGTAACTACTTACTGTTTCACTCTGTATATTATAAATTTTGAACAAAGTCTAATGTTTATTTCAGTTTATTTCACTTAGCGCCCCTGGCATTTGGTTAACTCAGCCAAAACGTTTGCTAACCTGCTTCACACTATATCTGATATGTACCATGGAGCATAAATATTCAACAGCATAAATTAGGCAAACATGTTTTAATATAGAAGTGTCCGCTATGACTGAGAATGCAGAATGTTTCCTTGACGCTTTTTGTGAATGATATGAAAGGAGAACTTTGCAGGAATTTATTTTTTACACACTTCTAAAATACTTTCAGAGCTTAAGTGTATGCTTTGTGCAGCATCGCTGCAGCATGTGGCTGATAAAGGCAAAAAGGCAGGTTTAACTTAGATTGATGGACACAGATGTGTACCGAAAGTTATCATGTTTCAGCTGTATTTTATGGATAAGCAACGTGTTGTGCGAAAACAAATAGGCACAGATTTGATAAACAAATAGAAGTAAAGCTGATTTTTGCACCAACATTTGAAAGACATTCAAAATGTTCGAATCCTACCTGTGGGACCGTACTGTCTAAGGACCAGTCACTTACTTGCCAAAGGGTTAAAGAAGGCAATATAATACAACCACAACTAATAATCAACTGCACTATTATTATTATTTTTTTTTTCTTTTACATCTGTGTCCATTTATCCTGATGTCTGATTGTACGGGAGTTGAGGCATAACAGTGTTTTCCCAAGACCTGAAGCTGTTTTTATGAGGAAGTATGAAGTCTGAAACCTGACGTTGTGGTCTGAGGATGTCCCAAGGGTGGGTTCTCTACTGGCTTTTAAACAGCAGTGTCATGGTTCAGGGGTAGTTTCAGGACTATTGTGCCCTGAGGGTTTAACCAAGCCATGCACTCATGCTAACGGCAGAAAGAAAATGCAGAAAGCACAGTCTGTACACCTGTACAACTAGACTGTCTCTACCATTATATGAGCAACTCTTACACATGAAGGAGAAACCTAAACCCAGTTATTAACAGCCAATAAAATGCAATAAAATTTCCCTCTTGTCTGTTCAAGCCGATAAATTAAAACCAAAACGAGACACCTTGACCTTAACATATTTTACAAATGTCAATCAGGCAGGTGTTAGCTATTGCTAAATAAAAAACAACAGGGTTGCTTCCTAACAGAGAGTTGAGTCATTGTCTCACTGACTGCTATAGCAGAGGCCTGCCAACCTGCAGCCACCCAGTAAGTGTGATACCTGTGGGAATTTGCTCCTACAAGAACTCATTGTTCTTACAGAAACACTTATAGCATTACAGTTATGTTTACAGTACTATTTATAAAGCAAGTACAGATACTTAATGAGTGCTTTATAATAAATATACATACATTGAAATAAAGTAATTCATTAAATTTACTTGATTCTAATATGCATATCCTTTCCACATATATCACACTAAAACAATAGTTATCAAACATAACAAAACTGGAAGACAAAATTGTGTTGATGAAACATATTGGGTAACACTTTCTTTTACAGTCCCCTGGGATTAACCAGGTAAGTGTGAGATACAAACTCCAAAGTACTAGGTAATTATTTTAAATATCATGATGGTAAGTTCCAAATCAGTTTAACTACATTGTGCCTAAATGTCAAAAAGGTTCTATGTATGACCTGGGTAAGTGTGACGTACAAATTTCAAAGTATTTACCACAACGTTTAATTAAATTACATTGAAAAACCCAGTAAATCCTACACAATAAGTGAATTATCTCATAAATGAATAATTATCTGGAGTAACAAGGTGGTAAATTCAAACATTTCTTTGTAATGTTAAGCGTTTAAGCAGGAATGTGTAAGGAAGGAGGGCCATAATCATAATCATAAACTGCTGTGTTTTAAAGCCTTGATTCAGTTTCATTTCTAGGTGATAAACAGGTACGTACAGTCTTATGCAAAAGTTTGAATATTGTGCATATTTTAGTGCACATTTAATATTAATTTGCTGAATTACAAAGTGAATTACTATAAAATATAAAATATGCCATAACTTCTGCATAGGCCACATTTCATGTTTTTTTTTCCAATATGTTAAATTCAGCAAATAAACATTAATTGTGCATTAAAATAAAAATTCTCTGTAGCGGCTGTGTAACTTTTACATATAACTGTATATAACACCCATAGGTCTTCAGTATCTTTTTACCCCATGTCAATACCTGGTACTTAAAGAACTTTCCAACTACTTTCCTGTTTGAACACTGTTTTTTTGAGTTTGTTTGCTTTTACCACCTTATTATTTTAAATAATTATCCATTTGTGAGATATTTTACAATGTCTTTGTTCAGCTTAAAATCTAGAACATGATGGGCATTTCATTGTAATTTAGTTTGATTGCCATTTTATGTGCATTTTACCCAAATTAATTACACTGTACGTTGGAGTGTGTGGAGTTTATACCACACACTTACCTAGTTAATATCAATAATCTATCGAGCATTCCAGAGTAATTTACTTAAACTGTCTTGGAACTCACCATCATGTTAACCAAGACAATTACTCAGTACTTTGAAGTTGGTACCTCACATAATGCCTAACATTTAGGAGACTGTAAAAGAAAATATTATATTTTATTTATGTGCAAATGACGTACATTTAAGTTAAGTAAATTCAATGCATTATTTATTCATTTCTCAATAAATTGGTTCTACTGTCAGATCCTATAACATTCAAGATCACTAAGAAAAAAAGGTGTTCAAGTTTCATGATGAGAAATAGATTCCTACCTGTCATTAAAGTGTCTTTTCTGATAATAATGTTCATATTATAATCATAATTGTTATTATATTCCCCGGAGCACTGATTATACAGAGAAATGCATGTGTGGGAGTGGACGGATGGATCACTATATACCAAGTAATTCAATCTAGACAACACCATGGTGGGCTGAGATCACATAAATTTGTGGGTTCATACTCTTGTGTCTTCTCTTCTGATGAGTTTTTGGACCTTGATTAGAATGCTGAGCTCATTGTCAGAATGTAAACTATTTACACTGAAAGTATTTCTGAAGAGAACAACAAACTCCTATCAGCAGATCACATCTGACATGTTTTCTTTTCTTGTGTCAGAGATAAAAGAAAGACTCATTATATAAAAGATGAGGACTACAGAGGTGGAAATCAAGGAATGAAACAATCTAAACTGTTTTTTTTTTTTTTCCCTCTGCACAGAAGTGTAAGCGCCAGAACTTTCATGCCCAAGCCAGCACCTTCTGATTTGGAAGCAGCTCAGTCACTCAGAAGATATAATCTCACAAGAGACAAGGCAGTCACATCAATAATTATTTCCAGCACAGCCCTGTTTAATCTCAATTTAGACAGTCTAATCAGATTCAACATATGTGCTTCTGCATCCAATCTCAGTAGCGTAAATAAAAAGCAAATAGCAGGTTGTTTTTGATATGGAATCACTTGGTGGGATATAAACAGAGGCAGCTCGGTTCAATGTACACAGTAATTTAGGACCATGTGTTCCTGTTACTGGGTAAATCTTACATTTTAATCATGTGCCCAATTGTGAGCTACCCTGAGGCTATGACTTATCGTGCATGACATACCTGTAGAATTAAACTGGCATAGACCTTGTATACAATAGTCCTCCTGCACAGCTCCATGAGGTTTAACATGTTGAACAAAGCTTTTTTGTCTTCTGAGATATTTAGCTCCACTTAACGAAATAAATTTGAACCACTGTTCTGGAGGTGTTGCGATAAAGTGAAGTAAGAGCCATGCATGCTATTCCTTTTCCTTGCTTTCCCCTATCTCCTAATAGGTAGAACCCATTTGCATCCATTTCCGTGAGAGCTGAAACAGTGGTGCAGTCAATAAGAGAGACATCAAATGTGACAAATTATATGAAGCCATGGCTAAAGGATTACCACATTTAATGCTCTACCTCTTGTCAATTCGGTAGAGCAATATTGCAAAGCATATATTTCAATTGAATTTCACAAAATGGAAAGTAGAGTTCAGGGTAGCAGGGTGTTCGCACGCAACTCAATTATACAGTGCAGCTACATCATAAAAATATGTTTCGTAATTAGGTCCATTTCAGTACTGATCACTGATTTGTGGGAACAGTGACTTTCGCTAAATAATTGCTATAGAAACTTACTAATATATATTAGTTTATATAAAACTCTGCAATATACTGTATAACATTACTTTATTACATGTCTCCTTATTTCTACACTCATTGCCCATTTTATCAGGACCACTCACCATTTAAGTGCACTTTGCAGTCCTACAGTTACAGACTGTAGTCCATCTGCTTCTCTGCATACTTTGTTAGCCCCCTTTCACCCTGTGCTTCAATGGTCAGGACCCCCCACAGGACCACCACAGAGCAGGTACTATTTGGTGATGGCTCTTTCTCAGCACTGCCGCTACATTAATGTGGTGGTGGTGAAAAGCAGTGAAACGCAGCAGTCACCGGTCAATGACGAGTTTAGGCAGACCAGTGGACCCAACCCATGCCATGAAAACACACCCCACACCAGTATGGAACCACCACAAGTCTGCACAGTGCCTTGTTGACAAATGGGGTCCATGGCTTCATGGGGTCTGCTCTGCACTTAAACTCTACCGTCAGCCTGAAACAATTGTTACCATGATTCATTGGACCACGCCACATGTTGCCAATCCTCTAGGGTCCAGTTAACAACTTCATGAGCCCAGGTGAGGTGCTGTTTCCAGTGTTGTAGGCACTCTAGGAGAGTCGCTTGTCTGTTCACACAGACAATGCTAGTTAAACGCTGCCGGTCAAGATTATTAAGCACCTGTGGGCGGCCACTGCACTGTCCACTGTGGGTGGTAATGCCTTCTATGACGTATTAGCAGTAGACCATGATACTGTGGATTGAGGAATGTTAAATGCCCGCACAGCTTTGGAAGTGGAATGTCCCATCAGTCTGGCACCCACTATCATGCCTCGTTTGAATTGTGATAATTAGTGTAGTCTTGCTCTGAGCATGCTGGCCAGTGCTCAACCTCACTCCCAAGATAATACCTTACAACAAACAGGTGTGGGTGTTCCCAAGCCATCCACTGAGGTAACGCCACTTCATAATTAATTTACATACTGATATCCCATACATTTTGGCATGTCAGTGTACATATCAGGCCTATTTCTGTATCACCTACTCATAACCTCGTAACAATGTTGATTATTTGTGTTAATATTTCTAAAAAGTTGACTTTGGTCACTTTCTCTTCTTTACTCAGCAATGTGGTGATCAATCATGGAGCTTTCTGGCTCGTACATTTATCATTTCATGTTCCCCATATCAGCCAATGACTCAGTGTTGCTGAGGTCATTTAAGCATAATGTCTTAGGGCAAGTTCCTCCCTCCACTTTCATCTTCACCTCAGAAAGTTCCATCAACAGCTTTAAATGGCAAAGAAACTATGTAAGTGTAAAGTATTACAGTCCACCATTACTTAGTTATCAAGCTGTGATCGATAACTGTTCTGGTAATACAGGAATGAAAATATCATAAAGCCTGCAGAGGTATTCTTCCTCATATCTTTCAGCTTCTAAGCATACATCATTCACTGAGTTAACTGTATTATTTTTTTGTTTAAATGCAGTTCTGCTGTTCCTATATTGACTCTAATGTGAAGCGTAGAACTACATTAAAGTGTAATTGGACCATCTCTCCAAGTGTGCACCCAAGCAAAAATGCTGCTGAGAATTGTATAACTGGAATTTTGAGTCAGGTCCCATCTGTCTGTTGTCAGGGGTCTCCAAGGATACAACTGGCCACATCCTCAGTCAAAGAGAAGAATGGCAAAGTGCCTTTCTCTCTAGTCACTAGCCAGTCTGGCAGCTGGAAGTTTGCAGGATAGAGCACAGCACAGCACTTAGCACAGAGGCATTTGGCAATGCAGTTGGGCCATGGAGGACTTAGAAGTGTCCACTGAGACCATATGCAGTACAATACACTGTAAATCCAAATGTTTAGGATTTAAACACTTTTCTAAATATGATCGTGTTCAGTTGAGTTGCTCTGCTAATTGAGAATAAATTGGGGAAAGCTGGACGGCAACATGAAATAAACACCAGTGTTTAAAACGTACATTCCTCTTGAAATACAGTCCTGTGAAAAAGTCAGAGACCCCTCTAAATAATAGAATTTTCAGTTTAACTGGCTATTAAGTAAAAGTTATTCATTTATTCAAGTCATTCATTCAACAAACATCTATTTAACAGAAAATTAAACAGAAGTATCAACAACTAAATACTTTTTTTAAATATTTTGTAAGTCTACACTTTGCCTTTACTACAACTTCCATTCTTTTCATGAGACTTTTCAATGAAATGCACAGGGAAAGAGATGTATTTCTCCACAATGCTAAATTTCAGTCTTAGAAGTTGATCTAAGTGAGCCCAAACACATTCAATGATGTTGAGGTCTGGACTCTGATGGTCAGTCCATTAGCCTGAGAACAACAGAATCTTCTTTGTTTGATTTGCATTCTTTTTTTGTCTTTTTTTTAACTGTAATATATTCTCTCTCTTAGTTCTGTCCTTGTCATGTTTTCCTGCTTTGTTTACCTTCCCTCATGTCTCTTGTTCATGTGCTTTTTGTTTTGTTTTTTTGCTCCGCCTATGTATCCGCCCTTGTCCCCCCTCTTTTAATCATTGTTCCCACCTGTGTGTAGTTCAGCTGTCCCTCCTTCCACAAGTGTTGCTATTCTTGTCATTCCTATAAGCAGCCCTCTTGTTTCAGTGTTCGGTGTTTTGTCCAGTCTCATCTGAATCTTCTTGTTAGTTAAGTGCTCTGTCAGTTTGTTCCTTGCTTGCTCAGTGTTTTCTTTGTTCTAAATAAATTTGTTTTGGAAACTTGCACTTACATCATGTGTCAGGCTTCAGTGCTCGTGGGCCAAAACCCTGCACACTTCAGCACACTGCCTCAGTAAAGACACCTAAATCAGCACATCAGCTAATTAGCAAGGCCTTCTTGAACCAAATTCAGAGTGTAAAACGAGGGTAAACGCTAATCTCTGCAGCATTTTGGCCCGGAAGTTCCCCAGTTTGACATACCTGGCTTACAATCCTGCTTCCAAATACTCTGACACTAACAGCTTCTTGACACCTACACATCCTTTCAGATTCATAGCACTGAGTTGTCTCTCACAGTGGAAGGATGGACAGAAACACCTGTGGATCTTTTCAGATCTGAAGTAAGAGTGGAGCTTAATTTTCTCCGCTCTCTCAAAGATGAAAGCTTTAGGTACTGTTTATCTGATAGAGATAGTTTTGGTGGTCTACTACATCTTGCATTGTTGTTAGGATTCTCTATGTTCTTCATATCTTTTAATAATTTTTTGAACTCCAGAAATATGTCCCAAAAAATAATAATTTGTAATTAATGACTGTTTTGGCTAAATACATAAATGAAGGATGGTCTCTGACTTTTGCACAGTACTCCAAGAGCTCTCTTTAACACTGATGTTAACAAATGTGATTCTTTTTTTGAGGATTTTGAGGACTGATTGATTTCAGGTATTTGTGTTTGAAATGTCTAGCGTAGTCAGTTGCATAGGCCCTTCTGCCACCCATGTCTTTTTACATGTCTTTTTAACACTGATGTTTACTTGATGTTACAACCAACTAAGGCTCCGACATGCTTAATAAGTATTAGAGTTTCAAACACTAACATTAGGATTTACAGTGTAGGAATTGTGATTCAAACGGGAGGAAACCAGGAACATAACTATAATATTTAAAATACAAATTGTATCATAATCACATAACTTGCTGACCTCAAAAGAAAACACCATTAGAAAAAAAAGTGGGAACAAAAGATTTTACTTTATAATCTCACTACAGAGAACTATCGTACCAAGTAGAAACTTTCCCAAATTGCAATTTTCCCTTTTGGTCAAGAGCTGTGGATCTGCTGAATAGGATTTAATGATTTTGAAAGCTGTCAGCACTTCCCTTTGTGTGCAGTCAATGTGAATAAAGACTTTAAGCCCACTTTGAAACTGCACCTCCATTTCTAAATGGACAAAACGTACTTAAATGCCTTGCTAGCAGCTCTGGGTAAAAGTAGCTTTTGCAGATGATTTAGACCCAGTTCACCTTCTCAAATCCTATCCTTAACCATCACTGGAGAAACAGCATGATTGATCTTAGTGTAACACAGAATAGCTCTACCATTTGGACCTGTTTGTCTGCCTAGATATTTCTCCTAGGATTACTACTCTCTCGCCCACAGAGCATGATTGGTGGAGCGCATGGCATTAACAAACCCACACTTGTCCGTGTGCTTGTAATAACGTAACAGATAATGCCTACAAAATGGAGAGGGTATTTTGTAACCAAGGAAACAGAGACATACATTTACAACGGCATAGCTCCAGAGAGTTCTGGACCAAAACAGATATGGATGGGGAGAATGAGGAACAAAAACAAAAAGTGGGGGTAAGCAGAAAGAGAGGGAGCAACATAGAAAAAAAGCAGAAAGTGTCAGTTAAAGAGTTATCCTCACTGGTGGCTGTATTGCTTTGTTTTTTTTTCCCTGCCTTCTGGCGTTTTGCTCATAAAATGCTGAACGACCTGCCTTTTAATGGTCATCTTTTCTGTATTATGGACTAGACAATGAATTGCTTTCAATTTAACACCAATAAATTCCAATGAAAGGTCAAGTAATCTCACTGTGTCATTTAACAGTGGAAAATATCGCACTTCAGTCATGGTATGCTAGCTATTATGGTTACTGTGTACTGAATAAAAATCAAAACTTTAAGAGCCACTTTCCCAGATGTCAATTAATTCTAGTTCTGCACAGACATGGACACAAATATCCACTGACTATTGAGATCTTACTTAGATCCACCCACTGTGCATGATAGACGGGGTCCAGGTATCACTGAATAAAACATATTCACATTATTTTAAGGGTCTCCATTTGAAAGAAAGGCTAAAGAAGAACAGAAATAAAGTGTAAGAGGAGCAAGCACACACGAAACCTTTTCAAGTGAAACCTTGTCTCAGGTGCCAGACGCCTTTGAAGGGCACAGCAAGGACAGAAAGAGTGTAGAAACCACCATCCCTTTTCTCAGACGCTCTAGTGAAATGCACCTCGCCGGCGAGAGGATTAAGGCTTTGGATTTCTCTGAGAAGGAGAGGGATTGAACTCTGCATTCTTGTCGAGAAAGAGCAGACGGCACCTTTTCAAGTGCCTCGCTTCATTTGCCGATAGCGAGGGGCCCCATACCACGGAAGCACCTTGCCACCGGAATGATGACAGGGGAAAAGGCACATTTGCCATGCAAATGTTTGCTGGGTTGTGATCTGATTTTCAAAACGAGTTCTGGATAGCTGTCGCACCACTGGTAAAGTCGTTCCACTTTGGGACATGGAGTCTCTACAGCATGACAAAGCTGCAGTTGTACTGGGGCACTGACCAGGAACAAGCCCTGATGTTAGTGAGTGTAGAGGAGAAGAGAGAAAGTAATCCAGGAGATCAGATGGCCTGCCAAGCTGACCCAGGATCATGACCATGGAGGAAGAGGATGCTCTAAGAATCTAGCATAAATTACCTCTTACTGTAAGAGAAAATGCCTCTGAATCTCCTTTTATGGCACAAGCATGCCACAGCTGACGAGTTAAACTGTGCATTCACAAGGAAATGTTGGCATCTGTCAAAAACGCAACCCTTGCCACTAAACCTTAAGAACAAAACCACTCGAAAACCAAGCACTCTTACTTGTGTTAATGTTTAATTGAACACACTTACTTTGTTAATTTTGATAACATTGCAGAGTAAAAATAAATTATGAGCAGTTAATTTTCAATAGTTTTTTCAGATTCAGTTCTCAAAACTAATCAGAACATAGCAAAACAAAGCAGCTCCCTGCTGCAAAAACACTACAGACGAGTTTAAAGACATCTAGGTAGAGGATAAAGACAGAGGACAATATTAACAAGGAACAAACTTTATCCAAACAGTGATCTTTTTAAAATGAATAAAAGACAACAACATTATTGCCAGCTGCTAAACACGCCTCCTGAAACCTGCTGAGATCATAATTCTGCAATTCAACTTCAGCCTGAGGGAGCAACTGCCTAGCTAAACATGTACTGTGTTTACTATTTTCTTTTTACTTTGCACTTTTAGAATAAATTGGTGGCTGTTTGACAAACTGATAAACTTCAAACTGTTGTGTTTATTGTATTGCAAATGTCTGTCAGCCAGCTAAGCTACTTTAGTTAACATAGGTATCTGTCATCTTATAGTTTACCTGAATAAAATATGAGAAAGGAAAATCTAGTCTAAGACAGGCTCCCTTATAAATTCTGTGCAAAATATTCAGTCAGTTCATTTATCAAAGAATGCAGCCTCTCTCTTTATCTCTTTGTGTATGTCTAAGTCTTTGAGAGGCTTTTTTAGTTGTTTAACTGTCATATAACTTAAAAATAAGTTTGTGATTGTGTATGAAGTAATTAGTAAGATTAACAGAGGATTATAACACAGTAAGGAAAATCAAATCTGGATAAATTGCTGCCGTTGTTAATGATTTTAATGGTAGAAAATGTTCTATACAGGTATTAGCGAATTTATACAGTTTGAAGGCTGTGAATGTAATGTTTACTAATGCTATCTCTAGAAGGTCACACCTTAATATAAGCTAATGTTCAGAGAGCTGATGAGCAGTAGGGCTGTCATGAAAAATGACCTTATTTATTTATATTTACTATAATATTTATTTATTAATTTACCTGTTATTTTTTTTAATAGACTTAATTAAACAGTAACAAACTCTGCAGAGCCTTTCAGAGACTGTAAATTACTTTAATGGAAACAAATAAACTAGGATGCCTTATATAATCATTTCACCGTAAAATACATGTAGATTAATGTAAACCTTGATCCTTACACAGTTCACAGGATGATGTGTGGATGGATTTTCAGTTCTCTCTCCACCCCTGTTGAAAACGTATCCTGCATGATACATAGAATAGAGCAAGACATCAGGAGCAAAACAGAAAGTACCTGCAGGCATGCAGATGCCATCTGTAGCCTCACTTGACAGTGCAAAAGTGCAAAGTATAATGTAAAAAATACATATGTCATTACATTGGATGACCAATTGTTCTCTGTTTTTAAGGACATTGCATGTTGTGGCACATGGTGTAATATGTTTGTACGATGTTTTTATTTATTGTCAGCTTCTTTTTGTTTTTATTTTGGTTTTCGACCCTGAATGTCCCGAATTTCAGTTGCTTTCAGCCAAAGGTTTTTATTCTGAGTTTGGTAGAGCATACTCTGACTAACCATGTGTCAGAAAATGAGTGATGTCAGTCAATCATGTTGATGTTAAAAAAGATCTACCTAAAGATGTGTAAGGACAGCTTATGGCATGCCTTGCCTTTTTGGCTTGAATGAGTTTGCCACTCATATGACTCTCAATCACATGAAAAACTACACGTCTACAACAAACCAGCAATGTATAATGTGTTTTTTGGAAGATTCTAAAATGTCCATGTGAAAGCAGACTTAAGAACATAGTGGACGATGGACATCATGAAATTTCTCCAGGAGATACCCTGTTTCGCTAGAAACAAAATCCCTGTTGAAGATCCTTCTGGCACCAGTGTTCCATAACATCCTCCATGTCATCATCTGCCTCCCTTCCCTCCTCGAGGCTGTGCAGGGAAGACTTCTACTGACTACTTGATTACCACTGCTGCCTGCTCTGCTGTTTCCGCAGGGGAAAGAGATACATGCTTCCTGCTTGTGGGGAGAGAACGAATAAACTCAGCTGCCCTGAGAGACTAATAACAGCACAGCTCCTGGTCACAGCCCCCTCTTCTTGATGAAACCCAGCACAACCCCCTGACAGACAAGAAATGATGAGTGGCTCTCCACCCGGACCATGGCAGCCCGCCCTGCAAGATTGCAGACGTTATATGAAGTGTACATACACTGTGGCTCTGGATCACCATAGGCCAGTGGTGTGACACTGGATAAATGATACTGGAATGGTTGTGGCGAGGGAGAATTCTCCTGTGGTACAGAAGCAGGGCTAAAAAAATGTGTTTAATCACATAGAAATCTGTCATTGCAAGCGATCCTGTGTACTGTAGCTTGTGAAGAATGAATGGTGATACTATTACATTGTTCATATAACTGTGGGTTGAAAAATGTTACAGACAAACAGAGATGCACTATATGGACAAAAGTATGTGGACACCTGACCATCACGCCTATATGAGCTTGCTGGACATTCAATTTTACAACCATAGGCATTAGTATGTAATTTCCCCACCTCCTTTGCAGCTATGACAGCCTCCACTCTTCTTGGAAGGCTTTCCACAATGGGCTTTGTGCACAGGGACACAGTCATGCTGGAACAAGATAGGGTCTTCCCCAAACTGTTGCATCTGACTGTCTAAAACATCTTTGTATGCTGTAGCATAAACATTACACAGTAGGTAGCGTTCTCCTGACATCCCCCAAACCTGGATTGTTTTCACTGCTCCAGAGTCTAGAGGCGGTATGGTTTACACCACTCCAGCCGACGCTTGACATTGCACATCTTAGCCTTGTGTGCAGCTGCTCAGCTATGAAAATCCATTTCCTGAAGCTCCTGACACCATGCTTGTGCTGATGTTGCTTCCAGGGGCAATTCTGAACTCTGTAGTGGGTGATGCAGCAGAGGACAGCAGTTTTTACATGCTTCGTGCCTAAGCTAATGTTGTTTCCATTTCACAACAGCATTTACTTGAGGCAAAGGTGAAATCCAGTAACAGTGCCACTTTTAAAGTCACTTTGCTGAACACTGAGCTCAGTATGGCCTGTTTTACTGTTTGTCTATTGAGATTGCATGGCTCTGTGCTTGATTTCATGCACCTGTTAGCAACGGGCTGGTCTAAAACAACCAGAACTAAAAAACTCGCATCGCTTCAGTAACAGCCTTTACTCTTGTGGGAAGGCTGAACACTAGATGATGGAACATTGCTATGAGTATTTGATTGCATTCAGCAACAAGATTATTAGTGAGGTCAGGTACTGATGTTGGATGATTAGTTTCCTGGAACACAAACGCCACTCCAACTCATCCCAAAGGTAATGGTGCTCCATCTCTCCAGAGAATGCAGTTCCACTGCTTTACAGCCCACTGTTGGTTTGGTTTTGTTTTTTTGTTTTTGTTTTTTTTCCATTGTGTCCCATTCTATTATCAGTGCTTTTCTATGGAGATTACACCGGCTGTGTGTGCACAATTTAGACAAAATTTTATAGACAGATAGCAAGATACTTAAATAGTCAGACAGACAGACAGACAGACATACATACATACAGATACATTCCCAAAAGAAACTGCAGAGTTTCTGAAGTAACAAAACAAAAATGTGCAAATATGTGCATACAGCTGTATGCAAAAGTCTGGACACCCCTGGTCAAATTACATGTTTTATTATTTTTCTAAATGAAAATAAGTTAACACATACAAATGTAAATAAGGCACAATTCATTTAACCTCTTAACAAGCCATGGGCCTGCTGGAGAGCCCAAAGTTTTATTGCATACTTCTGTAACATACAAACAGCTCTAATAATCTGCATTGAAGTCCCTGTAGTTACTGGATAATAAGCCTTTGTATTAAATAAACCTGGAATATTAAGGGGATTAAAACATTGAATATGCCATAATATTTGTATAGGTCACTCTATATTCATGTATATATAGTAAATAAAAATGAGCAACAAGCATTTAATTTGAATGAGAAAATGTATATATAGTAAATAAAAATGAGAAAATCAACAAGCATTTAATTTGACCAGTCATTCTTTTTGCATACAACTGTATATTAAAACTGTATATCTGTAACAATTTATAGAATTACACTTGTTTGCAAGAGACTTCAACACTTGAATATTTATTTTTAAAGTAGGAAGTCACTGAAAGTAATGTCACCAAAATCAACGTAATTATACTCTGATCTTGATCTTGGGGTGTATATAAATAAACATACCTACTTTACATTTCTCTCTGTAATGTTACGGACACATTATGGATGCTTATACAGTAGTGCAGACTCTAATGTCACTGAACATGCAGTTCTCATGTGCAGTTAGACCTCTCCCATTTATTTTACTGGATAAATGCCAACAAGCAGGATAAAAAGAGCAAAACCAAAGTTTCTTGGCTTCAACAAAGAACTTCATTTATATACCTTCTGCTTAGGACGTTAATTATAACTACATCTGTGTAACAAACGGGGGGAAAAAAATCATGTGAAAACAAACCTGAGGCATTTTCTTGTTTGTTTTAAGAGTTCTGAAGCAAATTAGATGACATTTAGCGACCTTCTGGCAGCACATGAAAGACAAATCATATAGCAAAGAACACAGTATTGATCTGACCTGTGTAGGCCTAAGCAAGTATGATGTATTAGTGCCTCCTTTCATGTTGCTTTGGACGTATTTGCTTGCTCAAACTATGTCCCTCGATAACTGTTGCAATATACACTTGCCTCACTTCGAAATGGCAGCCTCTTAATGACCCGTCCTTGGGTGTTTGGTTTTCTTGTTGAAAATCATCAGCTCACCTCACCCATTTCTTTCCTTTTTATCTTGGTAGTGACTCTTGTTCTCATTTCTTAATGATTTACAAAGACAGCAATGCTACATTTTTGTCACACTGGACGTTAATGACAAATCAGATGAATTTTGGTCTAATTCAGTTCTCTGCTAATGCATTTAATTAGCATTGTAAAATGCTGTGGACTAAATAAAAGATATGCCTAACAAAGTTTAGATCTGATGAAGAGGCATCTGAAACTAAACTTCAAAAACTTTCAAGCTAAAAGTATATTGACAAAAAAACATACAGGTGAAAGGTTTTCTCCAGTAACATAAATAACTTTTTAGGAGCATAACCGAAATGAGGTGTTGCCATTTTATGTTTGTTTTAATCACAGTGTGGTGAGTGTTAGGTTTTAGCCTCATCAGTGTGCTAAAAGAGAGCATGTTAAAATTATGTAGTGAATTCTTTGATCTATTTAACGTTTGAAATACTTTGTATCTTACCTTTGTTATAACAACAAGACTGATTAAACATTTGATCAGATGTTAGAGATGTTAAGCTATAACAATCTGAAAGATGGAATTTAATCCAACAAACAGTGGATATTCAGGCAGTGACAGTTAATGTTTTGCCATAGTTTTGATTTGATATCACACACAATATCAAACATAATATCAAATTACAAATTGTGGAATCCTGACAAACCTAAAACAGTGTTTATCTGGTAAAATTGCTTCATGTTTTAAATGACCATAGTCAAGGCATCCTTCGGCTTTGTCCAAATGTAAACACAAGAGAAGATAAATTAAATAAGCCATATCACTTTTCCTAGCATTTAACCAGTGTCTGAAGGGCAGCCTTGCTTAAATTACAGTTTATGACAGTTTTTATTGAAGTCACAGAGACGCAGACTGAGCTCTGTGGTCATTTCTGAAGTCACATTTTGTGTTGTTAAGTTATGGTCATTATGTGCATCTCTGTCTCTGCCCGTGAGCTTCAACTTGCTAACTGTTGGCGTTTTGCAATGCATTGTGTGGCAGTCAAATCAAGATTTAAAACAGACATACATTTATATATTTAGCAATTGCATCTGTGAAGTAGACAAACAACATTTGTCCAGGATTCAGCAGAAGCCTACTGCCTGCTTCCCCAGACCACAACATTTTATATTTTGGCCACTAAAAATGCAGATCCTCTGGCCTGTATGGCTGAACAAGGAACTAATCAGATTTCGTCACAATTCGTTACCTGTCACAAGCATGATGGCTAACATGGTGGTACGGTGACTGAGCAGCTGCTGAGCTGGTCCACCTGGCATTATAGATGATGATCCATTGGCTAAAGTTGCTAATATCAATCTATGAAATAAGGTCTGGAATAAAAAGGTATTAAATAAATTGCTGTTACACTGGGAATTTATCACTGCAGTAGCAAAAGAGTACCTAATGAAATAACCTTGATCGGATGACATCGGAGTGGACCTGCTCAGCAGGGGTTTCTGCTACAGTGAGTTTTTGATAAATATTTCCTTTTTCAAAGCAACATCTGACTGTTTCTGGTACTAAAACATTTGTACACATTGGTATATGGACCATTCTATGGAACTGGTTCAAAGTCAAAGATTAAAACATTTCCAACTTTTAACTGACTTCGTTGAGTGACTCTCGACCTTAATTATGTTTAATTTTTATCGAAGATAAAATTATTCAGCATTCCATTTTGTCACTACCAATACAACAATAACACTAAGTTTACATTTTCAACTTCACTTTAAAATAAAAAAAAATGTGAGTATTATTTTTACAATTTGAAATTTAGGAATTAGGATTTGAGACAGCCATCTGCCAATAGACAGTATCCTGTAAGTGATGATTTCTATGTTTAGCTCATCACTATCTCAATTTTTTTTTCAATTTATTTATATAGATCATAACATAATCCTCGTAAATATCAAAGGCCTGAATATTTAAATTTTTTTTTTTTTACTGTGAAACTAATTCGTTAGAATGGTCTGTATATAATGAACATGTTTCTGTTATTCTGGCCACAAGATTCATCTTTCTGCCATTTGGCTTTACATCTTTACCATATACATACATTCAGAGTGATTTACAATGGCAGATTAATGCAATGTTCAACAGTGTAATCGAACTCTGTAATCCACTACACTATCTAACTGTCCATAATAATCCGCTTACAGGTGCCTTGGTCTTACCTAACAATGGGCTTGACAAATATTAAAAATGTTCAAAATTGAATGATAAAAAATATCGATTTGGGCCAATACTATTTTTAACCCCAAAACACCACAATATTCTTGTGTTATATTGTGGCATATATTGTCTTTACTTAAGACTGTTCCCCTTAACAGTCACCTCAGAATCTTTGTGTGATGTTTCTGTTTGTTGTTCCGTCTCTGTGTGTTCTGAGAAGAAATACAATAGGATTTGTTTATTTCTTTTTATTTCCTTTTTTTATTTCTTTTTATTTAATTTCTGAAAACAGCACCGCATCGTGCTCACAGGCTATGAGTTTGCTTTCAGGTTGTGTGAGCATGACTCATGCATTTCATGATCATTTGGGCTGGATGGAAACATCAGGTGTGGCTGACATTCATTTCTCAGCCAGGCAGAAACCAAACAGAATGTATTTCTGTCTCATTTGGCTCCCAGTCCGTACTCAGTTGCAATCCAAAGCACTTTCCTACTCTGAAAATACATTACTAAAATAGGATGGAGAGGCTGCTACCAGGCTGCTTTGATTTGAACTGATAATCTTGGCTAATGGAGAGGGGATATTGAGAGGATATTATGCTCCCCATAGCCTCTCTCTCTCTTTCTCTCTCTAACACACAGATACACACCCAACAAACATGTGGCAAAATCTACACACTGCGGTACACACTGCTGTCTAGATGAACAAGTCCATGTTGAGTTCAGAAGAAACATAGATCAGCAATTTGGACACAGTGTGTGAAGGCTTAGATTGGTTAAATCCATTAGCTGTTACCATGGTGAAGGCTGTTGATGGCAGCGGCAGGACCACTAGCTAATTATCGTGGCCTGCAGGCAGCTGCGCACTCTTTCTGTGGTGGTTTCATTTACTTGCAGTCCTTCAAGACCATCAACTAGGGGATGCAACACAAGAAAAAGCAGTTTCACTGCCTTGTGAGAAAGGTCAATACATAAAATGGTCAGCGTGACTTTGAAGGTTACGTGGGTTTGGACCTTTAGGGAAACTGATACAGAGATTAAAGTTCCTGATTCTTACCACTGGGGAAGATGTGGGCCTGGTGCAATCAATACATCATAAAATGAGAGTTGAATCTGTGAAACCAAAGCACAAGTTAATCTTCGCTGTTTCCACAAAATGGCAATTTGTCTAAGCCCAAACTCTTTTTAAACCCAAACTCTTTCTAAACCTAAACTTTCTGGACTTTCTGTTCCTAGTTCTCTTTGTTTTCTGGTTCTGTTTCTGGTTTGTGATTATAGATTTGTCTAGTCTGTTGTTGCCTGTGTGTATCACACCCTGCTTGTGCATGCTATGTGCATGTGCCCTGCCTAGATATGACAGCAACGATATATAGCATATGATAATTTTTTTTCTGCAAATTAAGTCGTGATTTTCCAGATGTTCTTCCACAAAAACTGAAGAAGCCAATGCTCAGTGCCAACAGTCTGAATTACAGTTTGCCCAAAAGCAAATGAACAAAACAGAAAGAGAGAAAATGCAAACTGTGAAAACTACACTGAGCATAAGGCTAAGAGAGTTGGGAGATTGTAAACAACAGTTTGTATTTGCTATCAATTTGAGCCATGAATTCCAACAGGGACTTTCTGTGCCGGCACAACTTCCTGTTGATGCTAATTTGAAAAAGCAGCGAAAAACGTTGACACCACATCAGATGTTTGTCCTCTGAGTTTGTGGAGCAATAACTGCAGCACTTGGCATCCGTCTGCTTTCTGACAATGTGCTTTGGCAGCGCAATCCCATTTGCAAATATTTCATTGACAGAACAAGTGACTCCTGATTGGAGTTCCACGCGCTTCTCAGATGAAGCAGCTGGAAAAGATGAGCTTTAAAAGATGCAAAACATACTGACGACGAGTGACTCAGACTTTTGAATGTACTTCTGTAAGAGTTTGGCAACTGCTCTGCTCTCTGTCTTTTTCAAAAGCAGCACAATGTGAAAGAACGACATTAAAAAATATCAAAGCTCAACTGACAAGAATAATCCGAATCAGAATCAGAATCAAGCTTTATTGGCCAGGTATGCTTACGCATACAAGGAATTTGGTTTTGGTTACAGGAGCTCACAGTGCACAGTACCAGACAGACATTTACATGTAATGAATAAAATAAAATAAATATAACATATAAAATATAACAAAATAAAATAAAATAAAACATGCATTCCTACCATCACTCACTCACACACACACACACACACAGTCATACCTGTAAACCTTACATTGTGCAAAGTATGGGTCTAAAGTTAAAGTGCTGAGAGCAGCAGCAGTTAAAGGGTGTGTAGTGGCAGAGAAAGGGATCAGTGAAGTAACAGTCGGATAAGTGGGGTAATAAGGCAGGTAAGTAAGATTCTAGAATAAACACTGGTTTGAGGCGGCAGTTCCAGAGGATGGAGTTGAATTAGATACTATATACCAGTATTTATGAAGTGCAGTTTGAAGCTGGAATATTGTTTTTGTGTAATATTTTAACTGTTCAAGAGAGTGATGGCTTGTGGGAAGAAGCTCTTTTGTAGCCTGGATGTCCTGATCCTCATCTGGCTGAAGCGCCGGCCTGAGGGAAGGAGCTGGAACAGGTGGTGTACGGGGTGAGAGGGGTCTGTGGAGATCTTCTCTGCACGCTTCCTGGTTCTGGAGGCATGTGGGCAGCTTAACTCCAATAGTCCTCTCTGCAGACCTGATGATACACTGCAGTCTGTGGAGGTCATGCTTGGTGGTTGAGCTGCCCCACACTGTGATGGATGTAGTGATGACAGACTCTATGATGGCTGTGTAGAACCGCACCATCAGCTCCTGGGGCAGGTTGAACTTCCTCAGCTGACGCAGGAAGTACATCCTCTGCTGGTCTCTCTTGATTATGGAGCCGATGTTGCTGTCACACTTCAGGTCCTTGGTGACTGTTGTGCCCAGGAACTTGCAGGACTCCACTGCCATCACAGTTCTGTCCAGGATGGTGAGTTCAGACAGGGCTGGAGGGTTCCTCCTGAAGTCCACTGTCATCTCCACTGTTTTCGCTGTGTTCAGCACCAGGTTATTGTGGCTGCTCCTCTACACTAACAAATGTGTTCAGTGCTTTTAATGTTTTTGAAAGATAAATGGACGTTTGCAGTACTTGCAATGAAATGTACGTCACCAACCTATAAATGCAGAACGATCCATTTCTGAGAGGAAAGCAGGAATACAAAGAGTAAAGCAACTGGCTTAACTAATAAAGCTACACTGTACGAGTCCTAATGCACCTAGAATTAACTCAATAGTGAGCTTAGACAAGTTCTCTGTGCATAAGAACATTGTAGCGATTGGCTTTAAACAAGCTGTACTAATTCAAACCTTCAAGATTTCTCAATTTGGAGGAACAACAGAAATAGACCACTTATAATGCTCTACAAAATATAATGTACTGAAATGAAATTTCTTTAACAGTTAAAAGACTTCACTTAAAGCCTATAACAGCCTGGCACAAAGCTATAGTTTTATAGTGCATTACTGAATTAGTGTCAACAATGTCATTATGAGCAGATATCATAATGTGTTATGTATGCTATATAATGCCTCATAAATGCATTTATAGTGCATTATGAACACAGAAATCATAAGTTTTACCGATATATTATTTCTATCAAATCAGAAAAAGTCTCATTTTACAGGTGGGAAATTAAATGTAAAATGCATGTATGTTGGAAATCTGTAAACAACACTAGATCTATTTTAAATCAAAGCAATTTTAAAAATATAAATTGGAATTTTGCCAAGTATTGATATGTTTTATATTTGAAACTGTTATATTTGGTATGTTTAAGACGGTGGGGGAAGGGAGAGAAGAAAGCCTTAAATTCTTTGCACATTTTAGATTTAGATTTATTTATTTCACACTCATTTTTCAGTTTTACAGAAAGCAAAACTGAATTGCATGAGTATTTACAATGCCCACATGTATAAGAGAAAAAAAAACCTATCAGTTCTTATTTTTGGCACTGTCTCTGGTTCTCTAGCCTGATATCTGGGCTCTTGAAGGTCTACGCAGCATGTTTCTTCACTCTTTAAGGGTTGGTAATGCCAGAGCTTGAAGGGCTTCTTGATGCATATAATGAGCCTTGCCGATGATGATTTGGCATGCAGATTTCTCTACAGTCTCATTCTGGCTCGACAGATACTGTGTCAGGTTTCCATGCCATGCTGGGCAGGCATACTCTAGTATGGGACAAAGTCTTTAATTTGCTTTCTTTACAATAGCATGTGTGGGATGGTCCCATTGTAAATCTGACTGAATTAAAACTCCGAGTACCTTGATAATTTTGCAAGATGGTAGCTCTTGTCCACACAGGTAGTCACTGTCATGATATTGCATTTGAA